>NC_057811.1:207074503-207207328 GCF_018294505.1 Triticum aestivum | reverse complement strand
GCACCCCGCCGCCCGAGTTCGCCGCTCCGCCGGAGCCCCTCACCGGAGCCCGACGAGGTACTGCCGCCGCCCGTTGACTTTGCCGGTTTTCGTTTTAAAAAAAAAACCTTCGTTAAAAAAAACCCTAGATCGTTTTTTTCGGTTTTATTATTTTACGAGCGTTCACCGAACCGTTCGTTTCGACGAACGCGTTCGTCGGTTTTTCTCTGTTAACGAACGTCCGTTCTTTAACCGTTCGTCCGTTTTTCTTTTTCGTCGGAGTTTTCTCGTTATTTTCTCAGATTCGATTTCTGATCGAATTTTCGAATCTGTTTAACTTCTCGCTCGTTTATCGGAATCAGGCGATTCAGTCGCCTAGAGTTTCGTCTCGAAATTCTCTTTCCGTTTAACCTACTCAAACAAGTTTTTGCTACAGTAAAATGTGACCTAGATCCAGATTAGTAAACGAAGTTTCTTTCTTTCGCTGTTTGACTTTCGTTGCTTCTTTCGAGTTGATTCTTTTTGCAAACCGGAGTTCTTAAGTTGGACTTTCTGGTTGGATCTTTCAGTCGAGTTTTACCTGTGCATTAGATGAGTACTGATTGTATGCTTGTTTGTTTGCGATAGAGTACCCGGAGTGTGCCACTTGTTACTTCGAATCGCTAGGTTTTGCGGATCATCAGCAAGGCAAGTAACACTTTGATCATATCCCGTTCATACCCAGTTTTTATTGCATTAGATCTGTTTTCCTCAAACACTTGCATGATTAGGATCTAGTTAAATTGTGGGTATTGGGAAGTAGTTGAGGTAGAACCTATTACCTGTTTTCTTATCAAACCCTTGGGAGTTACTTCTACGTTGCTTTTATTATTGCCATGCTATGCTCGTAGACGTGGATTGGGTTTGAGTGAAATTCATGACAGATGTGAGATTGTTAATTAATGGTTTACTTAAGGTGGCAACTTAAACTCACATCTGGGTGGATTGAGGTACCTGGGTATTCCAGGATTGCCTGTTTTTCTTTTTGACCGCCACCCAGGCGCAAGCTATTATTCATGCTAGAAACTTCCGTGTGCAGCCGCAAGCTATTATGGGCTCTAGCATAGTTGACTAAGTTGTGTGAACTCTTACAGTGGTAGACTAGCAGATGTAGGGGAAAGTAGGTGTAACTGTCTACCCATACGTAAGGTGCAAACACTTCTGAAAGACTGTGTCTTGGTCATCCGTTACTCAAACACCATGTAGTGCGAGTAATCCAACGGAGGAGATCAAGTCTTGTGGGGAAAAGTGCACAAACCTCTGCAGAGTGTACAATCTAAGCATGGTTAGCCGTGTCCCCGGATATGGACAACTTGAGTATCTAGTACTTGGATTATCATGTGAATCTCATCACTATGTTACTTCTAATTAATTTTGTTGGGTTATTGATGACTTTTTAATTGGGATTGAGATGTTGTCAACCATCTCAATGTTTCACAACCACCATGATAGTTAAATAAAATTTATTCCTTTGAAGTAGGATAAAATTGGCTTTTCGCAAAACTGTAACCATAGAGCTTTCCACCAACCATATATGCATGTAGTATAGCATTGTTATTGTTCATTATTCTCTATGTGTTACATTGCCAGCATATTCTATGCGCTGACCCGTTTTCGGGCTGCAACGTTTCATGTTGCAGACTTTTCAGACGACGAGTAAGGTGCCTTAGGTCGTGGTCTTATACTCAGTGATGCCGCTGGAGTTGATGGACTCACTTATCTTCCAAGTATTCCGCTGTTATCGTTTTAGATGGCCTTAAGCCATGTTTATCATACTTAATCTCTTCGGAGATATTCGATGTAATAAGTGTGTGATTGCTACTCTGTTATAAATCCTCCATTTGTACTGTGCGTGTCAGCATTACTGATCCAGGGATGACACTGGTGCACAGCAGCACAGACCATTTGAGGTCTGGTCGCTACATTACTAGAATTTAAAAACCAGGCATCTCAATGTTTTGCCGACAAATCAACGGTGCCATGGTGTTTGAAATTCATTCTCATTTCTTGCATGGGACCTAAGCATGCAGCAAAGGACACATCTTTGATTCTTCAACCAATTTATATGCACTGGAGCATGCGCATGTACTTCAAATTTGAATTATGCACATAAATGCATTGAAAACTCACTTAATGCATAAAAATGTCCAAACGAACCCTGAATAATTCCAATTCTTTTATGATCACTGCAGATAAAAGGTCTAGCAATTCAAACACCGTCCATGGCCGCTGTGACCCCATTATGTAATTCAAATCAAGACCAAAAATCAAGTAGATCCCACACAGTTTATTATAACCAACCGTGTGAGATGCAGCACAAAATTTCTTCAGACCGTGTCTGATGACACTTTGCACGCCAGTTTTTTGGCTGAAGTGATTCCAAATTTTCAGCTTCCGCGGAAATATCTACCTCCCCGCCCCCTCCCCATTACCAAAAGCCACATTTCCCCTCTTTCCGCCTTCCTTTCCAAGTTGAAACCTTCACTCCTTGCTTGCAGCGCCGCCGCCTCCTCGCCGGCGACCCTCCTTCACACTCCTCGGCCTCCATCAACACCCGACCCCCATCCTCCTCCTCCTTCCACATCCCACATGCCCCTACCGCCGGCGCGAGCGCGACACCTTCCACCCAAATAACCGACCCCTCCACCAAATAAGTGCCGGCCTAAGCCATGGTGCACGCAGTATAGCCAGGACCTCGAGGAGTATTTGGCAGCGGAGAAGCAAATCGCGGCCGCACGCGCGGATGAGGTCGCGATGGCTGCCATTCATGCCGACCCCCAGATCTCGAAGGAGCACCTTGCGATTTGCTAGCTACGCCGGTTAAGCATGCTCGGTTTACCCGTTGCGTGTGCTGCTCCTGCCTTACCTTCACAAATTCTAGTGAATTGTGCTATCTAATTTTACCATGCAATCTGTTGCTCTAGTGTATATGTTCTATATGTCATGCAGTGTGGTGCTCACTTATTAACTATTTTGTTAATTAGTTTTCATCTTCAGTTAATTGTTTGGTTCAATTCTGCAAATGTGATGTTCAATTCTTCAGGCTGCAATTTTGTATTGTCTTCCATGTGAGAAAAAATTGAATTTATGTTTACAAAATTGTGGGTGCATTCTGTTATTGTATACCATGTGAGGAATAAATTGAATTTGGCTGTAGTAAATACATGAGAAACAAATACAATTGCTACAATTGGCTGTAGTTAACTGTTTGGGTAACTATCTGATCTTCTATTAGGAGTATGTTATATTGTGCAATGTGGTGCTCAGTTAATGTTTGGTTCATTTGTTGTGGTGTTTAGTTAACTGCTTGGTTCAATTCTGCAATGCGATGTCCAATTGTTGTGGGTAGAATTTTGTATTGTTGTGCATGTGAGGAATAAATCGAATTTGGCTGCACTTAATACATGAGAAACATATACAAGTGCTATATTTCCTAGTTCTTAATCATGCTTGGTTTGGATAAATGGGTTTTCCGTGTGGCTTCAATTAATCTGATGAATCTGCAATGTGATTATTTTTCATCAACATATTTTACTACTAGCATGCGAACCCTTACTTAACCTGATGACTAACGACCTTATATGTGTTGCAGGGAAACAATGGGAAGCACTGAGGTTTACAATCGAGGTTAGCACGTGCATGGTCCATTGTCTAATAGCACATTATTATGCAATTGCAGGAACCATTCTAATATTTAGGTTTTTAACAATTTGGTCTTGGACATGTAGGTCCTGCTGTCAAAGGTTTTGACCAACTGTTCGACCGTTTTTGCATATGGGGTAATGAGTTGTCTATGGATATCAGTCAAGTCAAGAAACTGACAAAGATTTTTAGGATAAAGAAATTAGCGACAAAAAACAACAAGATCTTTGTCTGCACAATGAAGAAGACTTCAGTTCACTATAGGATGGTACTAACTATTAGACCTTGCTCTTTTTATTCCTTTGCCCCATTTCCAATATAGAGAAGATATTTATGCACATCCTTGTTTCCAGGCCTTTCCAAAGCAGTTCACTGATGATTACCTCTCAAACCACCTGTATGGTCAGGAGGCGAGGAAGGTATTCATACAACACCCACGGTTCAATATTGAAGTGTTCCTGAAGAGGACGAAGGATGGACGGTCAATCATCCACAGGCACTGGCCTAAAGTTACAAAGACCTTCAACATCAATGGAGGCTCAATATTCGCCTTCTGCTTCAGCAGTTTTCCAGATGAGATACATCTGTCTATGTACCATCTATGGTGCTAATTTTGAAAGGTTATAGATGTTGCATGTGAAACTTGGTCCTGGTGTAGTTGTGTAATGGGGTAGCTGAGTGCTGAAGCTATATGATGTTGTACTCTGATGTATTTCAATTATGAAAATGAAATATATTGTGTGCTTAATATGAACTGTCAATTAGATTAATAAATGGATTATGAATAATCGGATAATTAGCCTGCTAATTGGGTTTTGCTATTGCAAATGGTTTTTGAAAAAATACCATCGGCGATGACCTCAGGCAACGCACACCGTTTCTAGGAATAAACTGTGTTGGATCAATGAACAATCACACACGACTTTCTCTTGAAAACTGGTTGCATTAGGCCACCGTGCGCAAACGTTTACCACATGAAAACTGTGTGTGATGGATAGCCTTTGCCACACAGTTTCTTCCATGGACCGTGTGTGATATATTCAATAACGCAAGTGATTTAACGGGAAAAATTGTGTGTGATGTACCTGTGAACGGAAACGTTTTCCTTGGAGCGACTGTGTGGGATGTACATACGAACGGAAACGTTTAGCGGGGACTGACTGTGTGGGATGTACTTGCGTCCGGAAACAATTTCGCCGTATAATTGTATTTTTAGCTCTACTGTACGTATTTCCATATTTGAGCGCTCGCCGGTCGCACACGACCTCATTTTGCCGAACGTCTGTGCCAGGAGGGCATATCCCCGACGGTTTCTGGGTCGTGTGGGAAGGACCCCCCTATCGCCCACACTCACTTGGGGACGGTTCCAAATGCCGTCGCGGAAAGGGGTTAAAAACCGTTTGTTTAGGAGCTCGTTGTACTAGTGAATGGGCCTTCTACGGGCCGTATGATCAATTGGCCAAACATGGGCCAATAACGGACCGCATTATGGGCCATAAACGGGCTAGAGTTGGAATCGTCCGTTCATGGGCCGACCAAAACGGGCCATCATTAATCGGCCGTATTTGATGACGCTATGAAAACGGCCCGACGAATTAACGGGCCGCAAACGGGCCGAATGTGACCACGGGCTGAATTTGGCCCACAAGCAGAAAAGGCCAGTAACGGGCCGTAAGTAACCAGATGTTGGAAATGAGCCCAAGAATAAATGGGCCCTGAGAAGGCCGAAAGATAACACGGGCTGCAAACGGCCCAATGGAATAATGGGCCGTTAATGGGTATAAAGCGATACACTGTTCATTAGGGGCCAGTTTCACCACGGGCCGTTAATGGGCCAAGAGCTACAAAGGGCCTCACATGGGCCGAAAGACATCATGGGCCATACATGGGCCGGAAGTTACAACGGGCTGGAATCATATTGGACGGCCTAGATGACGCTACTGGGCCTAATTCGGTAGGCTGTAACGCCCTGCGTTAGCGGGAGGTAAATGGGATATAGGTGAACAGGCCGTTAACAGGCTTTCTGTGGGCCGGCCCCCTACCTTTTGGCCAAGTCAAACGGGCCGACCTTTTCACAGGAATGGGTGATGTTGGGTCGTGCCACGTGTCGACGTATCATGGGCGCCTTCGGTCCAATGAGTGGATAACATCTGTCCGAACGGTGGGCCGACACGTGTTTCCTCCAGCCAATGATGATTTTACATGTGGAAAATCCTCATTGGTCTGGGCTGTTAACGAGTTATCGGATCCAAACCAGAACACGATAGCTTAACGGTGACCCGTTATGGTGGATGCCACATGTCGGTTACCCTTGACGAAAGCACTTCCATGACGCGCCATTTATCGTCATGGAAGTGAACACTTCCGTGATGATAATTTTGGTATTATCATGGAACACTTCTACGACGGCACATGTATGACTATCTTGATTCTGTCATAAAATCGTCATGGATGTACATGCATGACAAAAAACGTGACCTACTGTGACAAACACGTATCATCATAGAAGTGTTTTTTTGGTAGTGTGATGCGGACACCGAGGCTAACCCGGCGGATAATTTTAACCCGCCAAGTCCGGCTCACGCTTCAAGTCCTGCCAAGGCAACTGAAGACGTCCGTCTTGATGAAAAGATCAATGAACAAATTACTATCACAGGGGAGGCTTATAAACCTCCAGAGGTCTCCAGAGTGCTGACCAAGCTTACGGCTAAATGTGAGACGCCCTTGTCTGAGAAGGGAAAGTCAAAACTTGAACTGCCAAACTATGAGGATTTCAGCGTGGATGAACTACACGGAAGCTATTTGAGCCGCCTTTCCACAAGCCGAGACATGGAAGCCAGCATGGTTAACATGATGAAAAGAAAATATGAGGTATGATCAATCTTCTCCCATACCATATATCCTTGTGTACCCCCAAGTCTTAAACATAGGAAATATTGAGTATGTAGAAGACTTATATATAAAATCTGGAGGTGTTCTACTTTATCCCCCAAGGGCCGGGTTATCATGCCAATGATAAGCCGGTTCTTCAAATATAGATCTTGTTAAAAGAAACACGAGGTAGCCCCCAAGGGCCGGCTCATCTTCCTATGATGAGTCGGGTCTTTCAATATTATGAAATTTTGAAGAAATAACCTATAGCCCCCAAGGGCCAACTCATTTATAAGAACCGAGTGGGGTCTTCTTGTGTTCTTTCAAGGAAGAAAAGATGGCATGCATTAGCCCCCAAGTGCTACGTATATTGCTTGCAATCTTCTTGGGACTTCAATAATAAGATAAATGTGCTTGTCATAGCCCCCAAGTGCTGGGTTAGACATTATTGCCGGCTTGAGTCAAAAATTTATAACTGAATGACTTCTTTATCTTTCAGAAAGCTTTGAGTACGACCAAGTCAAATATGACTGGCTTGAAAAAAGAACTTGAATCTGAACAAGCTCTGCAAGCGAAGGTTGAATCAAGCCTACAATCTTCTTTGGAAGAATTGGAGAAAATCAAGGCAGGCTTTGAGGCAGAAAAGAAGTCCTTTGAGACAGAAAAGACCGCCCTAATCCAACGTGCAGAAGCCGCCGAAAGCAAATTGGCGCCGGTTATTGAGGAGCTGGCCGGGTTAAAGCACCATATCTCTCATATGACCTAGGCCATATTTGGTAAGTAACTTCGTGAATTCATGCTAACAACTCGTCGAATGAGTCATGTATAGGTAATACTCGCCTGGCGGCTTACACATTGCAATTGTTTACAGGTGATAGAACCTGCAACCTCCAATACAACTTAATGAAGCTGGAGGCCGTGTACTCCCTTGTAGAGCAACTATATGCTGGAAGCATGTATACCCTTAGGGTTGTAATGGGTGAAAAAGACCCGCTGATTATACACGTTGTGTGAAGGACACCCGAGCACTGGCGAGTCAGCTTGTCTCGGAAATGAAATTGAAGAAATATCAGTCGGCTTATGACAGCAACAACACATGAATTCAACCTCCAATACTAAAATATTTTGACTTGACTCCACAATGGATTAAGCATCTCTTTGTACCTAATGTTGACCCGTCTCCTATCTTTCATGACGAAGCCGTCTTCCAAGCTTTAACGGATGTCAACTGGAATCTGGAAAACCTTCAGATCCAAGAAGCGGAAGACTCGGCGAAGGGTAACCTGGAGGCGTCAACTGCTGGGGGTCATCAACGAGCTAACCCGAATGACACAGAGGCCGGCTTACAGGAGTAGTTTAGACTCCTTAGAAAACTTTAAGAAATATTGTGGGTTCAACTGGAGCCTTGAAATAGCTTTAGCAAAACAATTTGTTGCCCTTGTCGTGCCTTCGTGCAAGTTATCTTTTGCTTAAACACCAGTTTGATGATGAAGAATTTAAACCAACGCGTTCGGATAAACCGCCGTAGATGTCTTGTACAACTATTGCTTGCACTTATGCCTGTTATGTCGCCTGGAGCAACTTGTAAACACACAGGCTCCTTATGCCTGCAAAAATTCTAGTTATAGCTGGTTTGAAGTAATCCGGTGACTTATCCACTAATGATTGATGAAAAATTGCGGGTTGATAACCCGGTCGACTCATGGTCAACAAAAGCTCAGTACTGATCATAATTAACTCGGAAATCTTTTGACCCAAGGGCTGATACGTCCATTTCACATCATGGTTTTATATCGATATTTATTGTATTATGGGTTGTTATTACACATTATGGTACAATACTTATGTCTTTTCTCTCTTATTGTACAAGGTTTACACAAAGAGGGAGAATGCCGGCAGCTGGAATTCTGGACCGGAAAGTGTCGGGTTACGGGTTCCGCAAACCCTTGAGAGGTTCGAACTCTGGGGTGCGCACGAAGAACACTCTCTTCCCAACCCACTCGCTAAACGATCCCACAGCCTAGCTCGACGTACCCAAAGAACGAGAGACACAGAGGTTTATCCTGGTTCGGGCCACCTTGAGGTGCAATACCCTACTCCAGCTTTGAGGTGGATTGCCTCGAGGGGCTGAGTACGAACTAGTACAATAGATGAACAACCTCAGGAGGTGAGGTGTTCTTGAGCTCGATGAGCTGGTGAGGTGGTCAGGGTAGAAAGGCCCCGATTCCGATCGGATCCCCTCGCTATGGTGGTGGCTAAGTCCTATTTATAGTGGCCTTGGTCCTCTTCCCAAATGATAGGCGGGAAGGGATCCCACAATGGCCAAATTCGACGGGAGACAACTAGTACACGCTATCCTGACAAAAGTAGTCATTGCCCGCAAAAGGCTCTGGTGGTGACGCTGTCGTGGGCTCCATGATGACCTCCGTCCTGCCATCCTGGCGGTCTTGGTCTTGTTGCACCGATATGGAAACCTTTGCCTGATGCCTCGGGACCCGGCGCCTGCGGTTGCCTCCTTAGCACCAAAGAGGAAACTGGTACACTGCGCCCGCTGGCGCCCGCCTGGCCCTGGTCGTCATGGCTCACGTCATGTGAACCTCGCGAGGTGCACCTTGCATAGATATCTCCTCCCCTCGGGGGCCTGCCTAGTGAGGCTACCCCTAGGGAGGCCTTGGTGTCGTCTGCCTCGCGAGGCTTTGCCCCTCGCGAGGGTCTTGAGTTCTTGCCGCTGAAGCTGGGCCGGACCGGGCCGTCGATGGAGCCATGCCACGGGCCACAGGCAGGCAAGTCTGGGCACCCCCGTTCCTAGAACACCGACAGAAAGGAGAAAATCTGATAGACCTATTCTGCATAACTCCAAAAGTCCTGAAAATTGACAGAGAATTATTTTGGAATATATAAAAAATATTGGGTGAAGAAAATACCAAAGGGGACCCACCAGGTGGCCACAAGCCTGGGGGGCACCCTACCCCCCTGGGCGCGTCCCTAGGGATCATGGGCCCCCTGGAAGGTCTCCGGTGCCTATCTTCTCCTGTATGGAGGTTTTTAACCTGGAATAAATCAGCAGGAAGCTTTTTGGATGAAGTGCCGCGTCTCGATGTGGAACCTGGGCAGAAGCAATCTAGGGCTCCGCCGGAGCTGTTCTGTCGAGGAAACTTCCCTCCTGGAGGGGGAAATCGAAGCCATCGCCATCACCAATGATCCTCTCATCGAGAGGGGGTCAATCTCCATCAACATCTTCACCAGCACCATCTCCTCTCAAACCCTAGTTCATCTCTTGTATCCGATCTTTGTCTCAAAACCTCAGATTGGTACCTGTGGGTTGCTAGTAGTGTTGATTACTCCTTGTAGTTGATGCTTGTTGTTTATTCGGTGCAAGATCATATGCTTTGTGAGTAGTTACGTTTGTTCCTGAGGACATGGGAGAAGTCTTGTTATAAGTAATCATGTGAATTTGGTATTCGTTCGATGTTTTGATGAGATGTATGTTGTCTTTCCTCTAGTGGTGTGATACGTCCCCAACATATATATAATTTTTGATTGTTCCATGCTATTATATTATCTGTTTTGGATGTTTAATGGGCTTTATTATGCTCTTTTATATTATTTTCAGGACTAACCTATTAACAGAAGGCCCAGTGCAAATTGCTGTTTTTTTTGCCTGTTCCAGTGTTTCGCGGAAAAGGAATATTAAACGAAATCCAAACGGAACGAAACCTTCGCGAGGATCTTTTTTGCAACAAATGCAATCCAGGAGACTTGGAGTGGAAGTCAAGGAAGCAAGAAGTGGCCACGAGGCAGGAAGGCACGCCCAGGGGGGTAGGCGGGCCCCCACCCTCATGGGCCCCTCGTAGCTCCACCGACCTACTTCTTTCGCCTATATATACTCTTATACCTTGAAAACATCCAGGGGAGCCACGAAACCACTTTTCCACCACCGCAACCTTCTCTACCCGTGAGATCCCATCTTGGGGCCTTTTCCGGCGATCTGCCGGAGGGGGATTCGATCACGGAGGGCTTCTACATCAACAACATAGCCTCTCCGATGATGTGTGAGTAGTTTACCACAGACCTTCGGGTCCATAGTTATTAGCCAGATAGCTTCTTCTCTCTCTTTGGATCTCAATACAAAGTTCTCCTCGATGTTCTTGGAGATCTATTCGATGTAATACTCTTTTGCGGTGTGTTTGCCGAGATCCGATGTATTGTGGGTTTAGGAACTTGATTATCTATGAATATTATTTGGTTCTTCTCTGAATTCTTATATGAATGATTTGACATCTTTGCAAGTCTCTTCGAATTATCGGTTTAGTTTGGCCTACTAGATTTATCTTTCTTGCAATAGGAGAAGTGCTTAGCTTTGGGTTCAATCTTGCGGTGTCCTTTCCCAGTGACAGCAGGGGCAGCAAGGCACGTATTGTATTGTTGCCATCGAGGATAAAAAGATGGGGTTTATATCATATTGCTTTAGTTTATCCCTCTACATCATGTGATCTTGCTTAAAGCGTTACTCCATTCTTATGAACTTAATACTCTAGATGCATGCTGGATAGCGGTCGATGTGTGGAGTAATAGTAGTAGATGCAGAATTGTTTCGGTCTACTTGACACGGACGTGATGCCTATAGTCACGATCATTGCCTTAGATATCATCATAACTATGCACTTTCTATCAATTGCTCGGCAGCAATTTGTTCACCCACCGATATACATGCTATCATGAGAGAAGCCACTAGTGAAACCTATGGCCCCCGGGTCTACTTTACATCATATAAGTTTCCAATCTACAATTCTAGTTTACTATTTATTTTGCAATCTTTATTTTACAATCTATACAACAAAAATACCAAAAATATTTATCTTATTATCTTTATCAGATCTCACTTTTGCAAGTGGCCGTGAAGGGATTGAAAACCCCTTTATCGCGTTGGTTGCAAGGTTCTTGATTGTTTGTGCAGTTACTAGGTGACTCGCGTGTAGTCTCCTAATGGATTGATACCTTGGTTCTCAAAAACTGAGGGAAATACTTACGCTACTTTGCTGCATCACCCTTTCCTCTTCAAGCGAAAACCAACGCATGCTCAAGAGGTAGCAAGAAGGATTTCTGGCGCCGTTGCCGGGGAGATCTACACACAAGTCAAGACATATCAAGTACCCATCATAAACTCTTATCCCTCGCATTACATTATTTGCCATTTGCCTCTTGTTTTCCTCTTCCCCACTTCACCTTTGCCGTTTTATTCGCCCTTTTTCCGTCCGCTTCTTTTTTGCTTGCTTCTTCTGTGCTTGCGTGTTGGATTGATTGTTTGTCATGATGGCTCAAGATAGTACTAAACTATGTGACTTTTCCAATACCAACAACAATGATTTTATTAGCACTCCGATTGCTCCTATTACCGATGCTGAATCTGGTGAAATTAATGCTGCTTTGTTGAATCTTATCATGAAAGATCAATGTTCTGGCCTTCCTAGTGAAGATGCCGCTACCCATCTAAACAACTTCGTTGATTTGTGTGTATGCAAAAGAAGAAAGATGTGGATAATGATATCGTTAAATTGAAGCTATTTATGTTTTCTCTTAGAGATCGTGCTAAAACTTGGTTCTCTTCTTTGCCTAAAAATAGTATTGATTCAGGGAATAAGTGCAAAGATGCTTTTATCTCTAAGTATTTTCCTCCCGCTAAGATCATCTCTCTTAGAAACGATATTATGAATTTTAAGCAACTTGATCATGAGCATGTTGCACAAGCTTGGGAGAGGATGGAATTAATGATGCGTAATTGCCCTACACATGGTTTGAATTTATGGATGATTATAAAAAAAATTATGCTGGATTGAATTTTTCTTCTAGAAATCTTTTAGATTCAGTCGTGGGAGGCACTTTTATGGAAATCACTTTGGGAGAAGCTACTAAACTCCTAGATAATATTATGGTTAATTATTCTCAATGGCACACCAAAATATCTACTAGTAAAAAGGTTCATGCGATTGAAGAGATTAATGTTTTGAGTGGAAAGATGGATGAACTTATGAAATTGTTTGCTAATAAGAGTGTTTCTTATGATCCTAATGATATGCCTTTGTTCACTTTGATTGAGAATAATAATGAATCTATGGATGTGAATTTTGTTGGTAGGAACAATTTTGGTAACAACGCTTATAGAGGAAACTTCAATTCTAGGCCGTTCCCTAGTAATTCCTCTAACAATTATGGTAATTCCTACAACAACTCTTATGGAAATTTTAATAAGATGCCCTCAGATTGTGAGACTAGTGTTAAAGAATTTATGAATTCGCAAACGAATTTCAACGCTTTGCTTGAAGAAAAATTGCCTAAGATTGATGATTGGCAAGGAACGTGGATAGAATTTCTCTTGATATTATTGATTCTTTGAAACTTAGATCTATCCCACCTAAGCATGATATCAATGATTCTCTCAAATTTATGACAATTTCCATTGATGAGTGCAAAGAAAGAACCACTAGGATGCGTGCTAAAAAAGATTGCTTTGTGAAAGCGTGTTCTTCTAGTTTTCATGATAATAATGATGAAGATCTAAAATTAATTGATGTGTCTCCTATTAAATCTTTTTTTTCCAATATGAATCTTGATAAATATGGGACTGGAGATGAGTCAACTTTAGTTAAAAGGGTGTCCCAATGATTCGGAGTTTTTAGATCTTGATAAAAAAATTGGTAAAAGTGGGATTGAAGAGGTCAAAACTTTACATAGAAATGAACCCACTATTTTGTATTTCAAAGAATTTAATTATGATAATTGTTCTTTGATAGATTGTATTTCCTTGTTGTAATCCGTGTTAAATTCTCCTCATGCTTATAATCAAAATAAAGCTTTTACCAAACATATCATTGATGCTTTAATGCAATCCTATGAAAAAAGCTTGAATTAGAAGTTTCTATCCCTAGAAAACTTTATGGTGAGTGGGAACCTACTATTAATATTAAGATTGAAAATCATGAATGCTATGCTTTATGTGATTTGGGTGCTATTGTTTCCAGATTCCAAAAACTTTGTGTGAAGTGCTAGGTTTCCGTGAATTTGATGATTGTTCCTTAAATTTGCATCTCGCGGATTCCACCATTCAGAAACCTATGGGAAGGATTAATGATGTTCTTATTGTTGCGAATAGGAATTATGTGCCCGTAGATTTTATTGTTCTTGATATAGATTGCAATCCTACATGTCCCATTATTCTTGGTAGACCTTTCCTTAGAACGATTGGTGCAATTATTGATATGAGAGAAGGAAATATTAGATTCCAAATTCCATTAAGGAAAGGCATGGAACACTTTCCTAGTAAGAAAATTAAATTACCTTATGAATCTATTATGAGAGCCACTTATGGATTGCATACCAAAGATGACAATACCTAGATCTATTCTTGTTTTTATGCCTAGCTAGGGGCGTTAAACGATAGCGCTTGTTGGGAGGCAACCCAATTTTATTTTTTTGTTCCTTTCTTTTTGTTTCTGTTTAGTAATAAATAATTCATCTAGCCACTGTTAGATGTGGTTTTATGTTTTAATTAGTGTTTGTGCCAAGTAGAACCGTTGGGAACACTTGGGTGAAGTCTTTGCGATCTTGCTGTAAAAAACAGAAACTTTAGCACTCACGAGATAAGATGCCATTTTTTACTGGAGAGTACTTTTAGGTTGATTCTTTTCGAAGATGCTTAATAGACAAATTCCTCGCTTCCACCAATTTGTTTCAGAATGTTTTGAGTTATAGAAGTATACGTTTGATACATATTGCTACAGACTGTTCTGTTTTTGACAGATTCTGTTTTTCATGTGTTGTTTGCTTATTTTGATGAATCTATGGCTAGTATCAGGGGGTATGAACCATAGAGAAGTTGGAATGCAGTAGGTTTCACACCAATATAAATAAATAATGAGTTCATTACAGTACCTTAAGGTGGTGATTTTTTTTCTTATACTAACGGAGCTCATGAGATTTTCTGTTTGAGTTTTGTGTTGTGAAGTTCTGTAAAGATTTGATGGATTTTGGAATAAGGAGTGGCAAGAGCGTAAGCTTGGGGATGCCCAAGGAACCCCAAGGTAAAATCAAAGGACAACCAAAATCCTAAGCTTGGGGATGCCCCGGAAGGCATCCCCTCTTTCGTCTTCGTCTATCGGTAACTTTACTTGAGGCTATATTTTTATTCACCACATGATATGTGTTTTGCTTGGAGCGTCTTGTATGATTTGAGTCTTTGCTTCTTAGTTTACCACAATCATCCTTTCTGTACACACCTTTTGGGAGAGACACACATGAATCGGAATTTATTAGAATACTCTATGTGCTTCACTTATATCTTTTGAGTTAGATAAATTTTGCTCTAGTGCTTCACTTATACCTTTTTAGAGCACGGTGGTGGTTTTATTTTATATAAATTACTGATCTCTCATGATTCACTTATATTATTTTGAGAGTCTTTTAGAACAGCATGGTAATTTGCTTTGGCTATAAAATTATTCCTAATATGATAGGCATCCAAGATGGGTATAACAAAAACATTCATATAGAGTGCATTGAACACTATGAGAAGTTTGATACTTGATAGTTGTTTTGAGATATAAAGGTGGTAATGTTAGTGTCATGCTAGTTGGGTAATTGTGGAATTGAGAAATACTTGTGTTGAGGATTGCAAGTCCCGTAGCATGCACGTATGGTAAACGTTGTGTGACAAATTTGAAGCATGGGGTGTTCTTTGATTGCTTTCCTTATGAGTGGCGGTCGGGGATGAGCGATGGTCTTTTCCTACCAATCTATCCCTCTAGGAGGATGCACGTAGTGCTTAGTTTTGATGACTTGTAGATTTTTGCAATAAGTATGTGAGTTCTTTATGACTAATGTTGAGTCCATGGATTATACGCACTCTCACCCTTCCATCGTTGCTAGCCTCTTCGGTACCGTGCATTGCCCTTTCTCACCTTGAGAGTTGGTGCAAACTTCGCCGGTGCATCCAAACCCCATGATATGATACGCTCTATCACACATAAGCCTCATTATATCTCCCTCAAAACAGCCACCATAACTACCTATTATGACATTTCCATAGCCATTCCGAGATATATTGCCATGCAACTTACCACCATTCCGTTTATTATGACACGCTCCATCATTGTCATATTTCTTTGCATGATCATGTAGTTGACATCGTATTTGTGGCAAAGCCACCATCATAATTCTTTCATACAAGTCGCTCTTGATTCATTGCATATCCCGGTACACCGCCGGAGGCATTCACATAGAGTCATATTTTGTTCTAAGTATCGAGTTGTAATTCTTGAGTTGTAAGTAAATAGAAGTGTGATGATTTTCATTATTAGAGCATTGACCCATGTGAGGAAAGGATGATGGAGACTATGATTCCCCCACAAGTCGGGATGAGACTCCGGACGAAAAATAAAATAAAATAAAAAAAAGAGGCCAAAGGAGGCCAAAAAAAATAAAATAAAAAAAGAGGCCAAAGAAGCCCAAACAAAAAAATGAGAGAAAAAGAAAGAAGGGACAATGTTACTATCCTTTTCCACACTTGTGCTTCAAAATAGCACCATGATCTTCATGATAGAGAGTTTCTTATTTTGTCACTTTCATATACTAGTGGGAATTTTTCATTATAGAACTTGGCTTGTATATTCCAATGATGGGCTTCCTCAAAATGCCCTAGGTCTTTGTGAGCAAGCAACTTGGATGCACACCCACTTAGTTTCTTTTGATGAGCTTTCATATATTTATAGCTCTAGTGCATCCGTTGCATGGCAATCCCTACTCCTCGCATAGACATCAATTGATGGGCATCTCCATAGCCCGTTGACTTGCCGCGTCAATGTGAGACTTTCTCCTTTTTTGTCTTCTCACATAACCCCCATCATCATATACTATTCCACCCATAGTGCTATGTCCATGCCTTGCGCTCATATATTGCGTAAAAGTTGAAAGAGTTTGAAAAGGCTAAGTATGAAACAATTGCTTGGCTTGTCATCGAGGTTGTGCATGATGGGAGCATTTTGTGTGACGAAAATGAAGCATGGCCAAACTATATGATTTTGTAGGGATAAGCTTTCTTTGGCTATGTTATTTTGATAAGACATAATTGCTTGGTTACCATGCTTGAAGTATTACTATTTTTATGTCAATATTAAAACTTTGTCTAGAATCTTTTGGATCTAAACATTCATGCCACAATAAAGAGAATTACATTGATAATTATGTCAGGTAGCATTCCACATCAATTTTTTTTATCATTTACCTACTCGAGGACGAGCAGGAATTAAGCTTGGGGATGCTTGATATGTCTCCAATGTATCTACAATTTTTGATTGTTCCATGCTATTATATTATTTGTTTTGGATGTTTAATGGGCTTTATTATGCTCTTTTATTTTATTTTTGGGACTAACCTATTTGTCGGCGTTCTAGGAATAGGGGTCCCCAGACTTGCCTGCCTGCGGCCCACGGCGTGGCTCTGCGAGCGGGCCCGTACGACCCATCTTTGCCAACAAGCACTCAAGACCCTCGCGAGGCGGACGATGCAAGACCTCCTCGGGAGCAGCCTCACCAGGTTGGCTCGTGAGGGGCGGAGAGATCAAGGCAAGGCAAACCTCGCGAGGTTGTCGTGACGTGAGGCATGACGACCAAGACCAGGCGGGCGCCAGCGCGCGTAGTGTCCTTGTTTCCTCTTTGGTGCTAAGGAGGTAAGTGCAGGCGCGGAGTACCGGGAAATCGAGCAAAGGTTTCCATATCGGTGCAACAAGACCAAGACCAGCAGGACGGCAGGACGGAGGTCACCATGGAGCCCAAGGCGGCGTCACCACCAGAGCCTTTGGCAAGCGAAGACTGCTTTTGTCAGGATAAGCTATACTAGCTGTCCCCTTTCAAATTGGCTGTTGTTGGCTCCCTCCCAACTCAATATTTGGGTAGAGGACCAAGGCCTATATAAATAGGATTAGCCACCACAGTAGGGGCCATCTGATCTTGGACTCGATCCATCCCATACTCACACCCACCAAGCACAAGAACACCTCGACCTCAGGAGACTGTTCTTCCCCTTGTACTGTTCATCCTCAGCCCAAGAGGCAATCCACCACCACCACCACACTAGAGTAGGGTATTACACCACAACGGTGGCCTGAACCAGTATAAATCTCGTGTCCTTTGTGTTGCGAGTTCGTCGAGTTAGTCGTTGAGATCTTATCAAAGCTAGGACGTGGATCGATAGGGGGGAGATCTTTGTGCGCACCCCAGAGTTCGAACCTTAAGGGTTTTGTCGGACCCTGTGATCCGACATTTGGCACGCCAGGTATGGGTGCGCCGTAGCCTTCCTTCCGTCGATCCACGCTCCACCCTCATGGCAGGCGTTCCGCTCCCGGCTCGGACGGCTGACGCCGACGACGGGGCCAGGGGGCTCCGAGACCTGGCCCCCGCCTTGCGGTAGGTGCAGTGGCCGCCCAAGTTCAAGCCGGAGATGCCGCCGCACTACGACGGCGCGGCGGACCCGTCAGCTTTCCTGCTGGCATACAAGGAGGCCATCCTCGAGGCCGGGGGTGATGACAAGGTCATGGCCAACTGGCTTCCCATGGCCCTCACTGGCGCGCCGCGCGCCTGGCTGCTCAACCTCCCCGGATCCACGGTGGCATCTTGGGAGGAGCTGCGCGACCTCTTCACTGCGCGCTACGCGGCACCAGCGCACCACGCGGTCGCAGCCCTACTAGGCGGCTCTCAAGCACCGCCTTCAGATCGCCATATCAAGCCATTCCTTCGCCAGGTCGGCGTCGCTTCCAAGCGCTCGGGGGCTCCCCCGGGCTGGGCTGCTCCCGAAGCCGACCTCACCTTCGACTCAGAAGACCACCTCGTCACCACCGCCGGCTCGGCTATGCTCCCGATGCTTTGCACACCCACCATTTGCAACGTGGCTGTCACCAAGACCGTCATCGATGGCGGCGCCGGCCTCCACGTGCTCTCCGTGGAGGCCTTTAGCCTTCTTCACGTACCGCTCGAGCGGCTCAGCCTCAGCAAGCCTTTCTCAGGAGTTGGTGGCGGCACCGCCCACCCCCTGGGGCAGATTCGCCTCCCTGTCACCTTCGGCACGTGCGATAACTACCGCACCGAGCTGGTCGACTTTGACATCGCCCGCATCGGCCTCCCGTACAACGCCATCCTTGGGTACCCAGCTCTGGCCCAGTTCATGGTAGCGACCCATCCGGCCTACAACCTCATGAAGATGCCTGGGAGCAAAGGCGTCCTCACCATCAAGGGGGATGCCAAGGAGGCCCTGACGATGCTCAAGCTTGCCCTCAAGACCGCCGCGGCGGCACAGCCTGCCGGCGCGGGCACCTCCGAAGCTGAGGGAGCCGCACCAACCAAGAAGAAGCAGCTGTTCACCCAAGACAAGGCGGAAACCAAGCAGGTGCCGGTCGATGAGGACAGGTCCTCAGGAGCCACCTTCACCATAGGTGCTGACCTCGACCCAGACAAAGAGGAAGCGTTGGTGAAGTTCTTGTGCGCAAACAAGGAGATATTTGCATGGGAACCCAAGCAGCTGCTGGGGGTCCCGAGAGAGGTGATTCAGCATCACTTAAGGCTATGCCCCAATGTACGCCCTATGAAGCAGCGGGCGAGACGACAGTCCACGGAGAAGCATGCCTTCATTGTCCAAGAAACCCGCAAGCTGGAGGTGGCGAGTGCCATTCACGAGGTCCGGTACCCCGAGTGGCTGGCAAACCCTATCGTTGTGCCAAAGAAAGGCGGGAAGGAGCGAATGTGCGTCGACTTCACCAACCTCAACAAAGCCTGCCCCCAAGATCCATTCCCGCTGCCACGCATCGACCATATCATCGACTCCACCGCCAAGTGCGACCTGCTGTGCTTCCTGGATGCGTTCTCAGGGTATCACCAGATCAAGATGGCGGTAGAAGATGTAGAGAAGACAGCCTTCCTGACCCCGTGTGGGGTGTACTGCTACACTTGCATGCCTTTCGGACTGCGTAACGCGGGCGCGACCTTTCAGCGGTTGATGCACATCTCCTTAGGGCGGCAGCTCGGGAGAAACGCGGAGGCCTACGTCGACGACATTGTGGTGAAGTCTCAGGAGGCTAGAACCTTGATCCAAGATCTGGAGGAGACTTTCGCGAGCCTACGCCAGGTGAAGTTACGACTTAACCCGGAGAAGTGCGTCTTTGGTGTCCCTTCTGGCAAGCTGCTGGGTTTCCACGTATCCCACAGAGGGATCGAGGCGAACCCAGAAAAGATCAAGGCCATTGAAGACATGAGCCCACTGCAGACCCTCAAGGAAATGCAGAAGCTGGCTGGTCGGGTAACTGCATTGGGGCGCTTCATCTCCAAGCTGGGAGAGCGCACCCTGCCCTTCTTCAAGCTGATGAAGAAGAAGGGCCCGTTCGAGTGGACCCCGGAGGCCGACCGAGCTTTTCAAGACCTCAAGAGATACCTGACCAGCCCTCCAGTGATGGTGGCACCACAACCCCTCTAGCCCTTAGTGCTTTATCTTGCCACCACCCCGTACTCCGCCAGTGCGGCTCTGGTGGCGGTTCGGGAAGGGCGCCAAGCCAAAGGTACGTCGTGCCAAGCTACGCCACCAGCCGAGATGATGCAAGATAAGGAAGGCGCCGCAGGAGCCGTAGCAGCATCAACAGAGGACCAAGCTCGGCAGGGCGACGCCGTCGAGATCTTGACAAGCGATCAAGCGTCGGGAGTTCCACTACCTCAGGAGACGCCCCAACTTCCGCAAGACACGAGCCTCACCAGCACGCCAGCTCTCGTCGAGCACCCGGTGTATTTCGTCAGCACGGTGTTGCGGGACGCAAGGGGACGATATCCCATGCCTCAGAAGCTCTTACTCGCGCTCTTGGTGGCCTCGCGTAAGTTGCGGCACTACTTCTAGGGCCACTGTCATGACCGGTTTTCCAATAAAAATATTTATTGAGAGACCGATCCTCTTTACGGACCAGTAGAGAAGAATCCTTCTCACTGGTAGACAAATTCTTGATCATAGAAGAAAAACCAGGAGCACTAAATATAATACACGGTTGAGCGGAGACAGCTCAACAAATTATTACAAGCACGCCGATATTACACATAAAGGCGGATAGGATGGCATACTACTGGCTCACAATAGAAGCGGTGGTGGATATGTCACAGTGAAGTGGGTGACGACTCCTAAATCTTACAGCTCATCGAGCATCGGAGTGAGGCTCGAGGATTCTTATAGTGGGTGGCGGAAGCGTATATAATACAAGGGACCAATATCCAGGATCGCACGGGACTGACTGGGACTCCTCTAGGCGTCGGACTCACTATCAAACTCTTCATCCATGAGATCGCCTTCGTCAACATCTGGCCAAATCAACAAGCCAGGTGAGTACTATGAAAGTACTCGCAAGACAGTTCAGACATAAGATATAACAAATGTAAACGTGATGCATATGAACAGATTAATAAAGCGCACTCAGACAATGAGATAGCCATGCATGGGAAAATAAAAGGGAAGCCGGGCGGTCGTCCTCCCGAAATCCCAAAGTAATACTGAAGGCAAATCGAGTGTCTGAATGACATCACATAAAGGGCTTATATCAAAATTAAAAGACAAGAGTGCCACAGTCGGACGTCTGAGCGACATCACATAAAGGGCTTATATAAAAAGTAAATGACAAGAGTGCCACAGTCGGACGTCTGAGCGACATCACATAAAGGGCTTATATCAAAAGTAAATGACAAGAGTGCCACAGTCGGACGTCTGAGCGACATCGCATAAAGGGCTTATATCTCATAACTTGATATTTCAGTAGCTCATGAATTTAAATCATTTCAAGGGAATATTCAGGTACGAGATGAATAAATGGTTAGTCCATCCACATGAATGAAAATTCAACCGGGTTTACTACGCATGCTTGTGTACCGGGGATTTAGCACGGAGACTGACATAGGAACGGACATGGATAAGTTGGCCACGGTCCTTGACCATGGACACGATGACTCAGAAGGGTTTGACTCTGCAGAGTTTGTACTATTTAACCACAGCCAACGGATTTCAGTAGTCACAAGGGACTAGTTCCGTTTATGGTGTTTTAGGAGAAACACATCTAACCAGTACACACCCATTCAACATTCCGATGCCAGGCTACAACCTCGCGTAGCATGGGATCAAATTTATACCGCGTGCTCTAAGGGGTGCCCCCCTCTCGGTCCCAACCGAAAACACCCATGCCCCCTGACCGGATGACTGGCTTTAATCCAGGGCCATGGAACCCTCATCCCGGCCCCTCTATTTGGTGTGTACAAGGAAAGAGGTTAACAACTTACTAAACCGTATTCTTTGCAGAAAACATGTGGTAGCACAAAAGGGGAAGAACGATAATGTGGCTCAGTCCACGTTAACGTCGGAGTTTATCGGATGACGTAAGACTGGCGTGCTACAACAATACCATCTTACTACCTCTCATGTCACCACATGATCAGGTCATCTCTCATCAAAGATCATAGTAACTTCGAAACACACGGTCAGTTGCCTTGCATGCAACGTAATACTCACCAATGCTCACATGCCATGCACAAACCATTCAAGCAAACATGCAAAACACCTATCATATCAAAGGTTCAAACATGCTTGCCTGGTTCGGAGAAGTCGGAGTCTAGCTCGGCGAAATTCGCGGCTCCGTCACCTCCTCCGGAACCTACGGTATAACGAAACCGTATACTAACGTGAAAATCGTTGCGTGCATAAAAAGTGTTCCAAAAAATTTCCAAATAAATACTATAAAAAATAGACAAAAATATAAGACTGACAGAAAAAGAATCAATCAAAAATCATCTTTTATTAAAAAGATATAAGGGTTTTAGTCCAAGGACTAATCTATGCTGAAACAGAAAAGATCCAGGGACTTGTTTGAGAAAACAGGAAACGGTTCGGAATGAATGCGCCAGCCCAAAGAGAAAACGCATTTGGCCCGAAGGCGCTTTCAGAAAACGGTTCGAGTGAGGAAAAGAAGAGAGGCTGACGGGGGGGGGTCCCACCCGTCAGGTTTAAAACTCCAACGGAGCTCGCCGGCGCCCGAAGGCGGAGGTGGTCGCCGACGTTGAACCACGGCGAGGCAGAGAGATCGGAGGGTACCAAGAGGTTCAGGATGTTCTTCCGCGTCGGTGGGTGGTGGACTTGGCCGTCGGAGAGCACCACGTCAACGGCGACACTATCTCCGGTGGACGGTGGTTCGGGCGATGGTGGAGTACTCCGGTGGGTGCTGCAAACTCCAAATTGATGCACGGGTCAGAAGAGTGGATGCACTAGGGGACTACTGGCATGAGCTGAGAGGTAGAGGTGCACGCACGGGGGTGAATCGAGCTGGATCCCGAAGCGGGTCGAGGCGGCCGGAGTTGGGGAAGAAGACTCCCTCGGGGCTCTTCCAGTGGCTTGGCGTGGTACTGGTGGTGCATGGAGGTGGTGCGGGTTCGAGTTCGAGCTTGGGGCCTCCTTTTATAGGCGATCCGAGGGGGTGGCCGTGAACGGGATAGCTCCGGCGAGCGATTACGGTGAGGCAGAGGTTGGGCAGGGGGTTTAGGGGGCTAGGCACCATCAGGGAGGATCACTGGTGCCGTTCCTCCGCTAAACCTCGGTCAGGCTAGGCGTAATACGCCCATCCTCGACGGGGCGGCCGTACGGGCACGACGGCGTCAAGGAGCGCGCTCCGCGCCTACCAGTTCACGACGAAGGACGGCAGCGTTCACGGGTGGGTGGATGGCCACGCGGTGGCCTCTCGTGGCTTGGGCGGCGCTGGACGGCGCCGTCCAACGCTACGCCTCTCTGGCAGCCGCAAAGGCCGCTGCTGCCGTCGCTCACGGGGTGGCGCACCTCCTCCAGCTCATCGCCGACGCCCGCAAGCCTCCAGGCGATCGTGCGGCGCAGGGATAAGAAGGAAGCACAGGGCGCACGGCGCCACCGCGGCCACTGGCAAGATCGAGAACAGGTTCTGAAGAAAACGAAAGCAGCTCTGAAACTGTTTCTCCGAAGTTCTGAACTTGACAGCAACAGTGCCTTTCAGGTGTTCGACGAAATGATTTGGCATGAAGCAAAAAATTTCTGGAACTGGGACTTGGTGAGGTGACCTCTCAATGCATCCAGAGGCTGCCTGAATTTTCTCAGATTTTTAGGAGGAGAAAACAAATGAATTTCATCAAATTTGGCAAATATGGTCCAAACTTGCAGCAAGTATAATTTGAAATATTTGAACTGGTGACCAGTGGATTATCATGGATCTTGGTTGAGGGCTCTAAGGACTAGCCAGGGAAGTTGGTTTGGAGGCAAAACTCAAAGTAGAAATGGTAGTTCCTTTGTAAACCTCCAAGGATCAAAATGGAAGGCAGAAAATAATTTTGATGAGAAATAGATGGAAAAAAAATTCATGGGGAGGTTCAACTTGCTGGATTTGCAGTAGAACATGACACAAAGATGGGGAAAGGCTTTTGGGAGGGG
This sequence comes from Triticum aestivum, assembly GCF_018294505.1. Lineage (NCBI taxonomy): Eukaryota > Viridiplantae > Streptophyta > Magnoliopsida > Poales > Poaceae > Triticum > Triticum aestivum. The sequence goes on along the minus strand of NC_057811.1, from coordinate 207,183,292 downwards.
ATTTCCACTTAGGTCATGGCAAGAGGTGATTTTGAAAAGGGGAAAAGATAACTCCAATTGCCATAGGGCTATTTAAAAGATTTTCAAAAGCTTAAGTTCCCAAATGAAAAACATTTGTTGTTGAGTCCACAAAAAAAGCCTCCAAGACCAAAAATCAAGTCTTGGGTGAATCCAAACAAAATATTTGTCATAAAAGAAAAATTTTGAGGGGGAAGAGTTCTTTAGACGAAAAAATTTAAATAACATCCCTCAAATCAAATAAAAGTTTGAAAAAGCCAAATAAAATTTTTGGGTGTCACAACACCTACCCCCTTAGGAAAAATCTCGTCCCCGAGATTTCTGCTGATCCTCAAATAGATGTGGGTACTCTGCCTGAAGAAAATCTTCTCTTTCCCATGTAGCCTCATCCTCGGTGTGATTGCTCCACTGAACCTTGAAAAATTTAGTTGTTTTCTGACGGGTCCTCCTTTCAGACTCTTCCAAAATCTTTACTGGCCGCTCTCTGTAGGTGAGGTCTGGTTGCACATCAATGCTTTCATGAGATACATGCTTCTCCGGGTTGCTTACACACTTCCTCAATTGTGAGACGTGGAACACGTCGTGGACGTCTGACAGCTCTTTGGGTAGGTCTAGCTGGTAGGCTACTGTGCCTCTTCGTGCAACTATACAGAAGGGTCCAATAAATCTTGGGGCTAGCTTCCCTTTAATTTTGAACCATTGCAGGCCTCGCATAGGAGACACTCGTAGGTATACGTAATCACCGGGTTCAAAGCTGACCTCACGATGTTTTCGATCGTAATAGCTCTTTTGTCGGATTTGAGCTGTCTTGAGTCTGTCTCTGATCTGTTTAACTTTCTCCTCGGCCTCCTTGAGCATGTCTGGGCCGAAGATACGGCTGTCACCTATCTCTGACCAATTTAGTGGGGTACGACACCTCCGTCCGTACAATGCTTCAAAAGGTGCCATTTATAAGATGGCTTGGTAACTGTTGTTGTATGCGAACTCGGCATACGGCAAACTTTCTTCCCAACTGGATCCATAGGTGAGAACACGGGCTCTCAGCATGTCCTCTAGGATTTGGTTCACGCGTTCAGTTTGTCCATCAGTCTGGGGGTGGTATGCTGTACTGAATGCTAGTTGAGTGCCTAGAGCTTGTTGTAAGTGATCCCAAAATTTGGAGACAAATTGAGTGCCTCGGTCGGATATTATAGTCTTTGGGACTCCATGCAGACAAACTATACGGGGGAGATAAAGCTTGGGCAGCGCTGGACGGCGCCGTCCAACGCTGCGCCTCTCTGGCAGCCGCAAAGGCCGCTGCTGCCGTCGCTCACGGGGTGGCGCACCTCCTCCAGCTCGTCGCCGACGCCGGCAAGCCTCCAGGCGATCGTGTGGCGCAGGGATAAGAAGGAAGCACAGGGCGCACGGCGCCACCGCGGCCACTGGCGAGATCGAGAACAGGTTCTGAAGAAAATGACAGCAGCTCTGAAACTGTTTCTCTGAACTTCTGAACTTGACAGCAACAGTGCCTTTCAGGTGTTCGACGAAATGATTTGGCATGAAGCAAAAAATTTCTGGAGCTGGGACTTGGTGAGGTGACCTCTCAATGCATCCAGAGGCTGCCTGAATTTTCTCAGATTTTTAGGAGGAGAAAACAAATGAATTTCATCAAATATGGCAAATATGGTCCAAACTTGCAGCAAGTATAATTTGAAATATTTGAACTGGTGACCAGTGGATCATCATGGATCTTGGTTGAGGGCTCTAAGGACTAGCCAGGGAAGTTGGTTTGGAGGGAAAACTCAAAGTAGAAATTGTAGTTCCTTTGTAAACCTCCAAGGATCAAAATGGAAGGCAAAAAATATTTTTGATGAGAAATAGATGGAAAAAAATTCATGGGGAGGTTCAACTTGCTGGATTTGCAGTAGAACTTGACACAAAGATGGGGAAAGGCTTTTGGGATGGGATTTCCACTTAGGTCATGGCAAGAGGTGATTTTGAAAAGGGGAAAAGATCACTCCAATTGCCATAGGGCTATTTAAAAGATTTTCAAAAGCTTAAGTTCCCAAATGAAAAACATTTGGTGTTGAGTCCACAAAAAAAGCCTCCAAGACCAAAAATCAAGTCTTGGGTGAATCCAAACAAAATATTTGTCATAAAAGAAAATTTTTGAGGGGGAAGAGTTCTTTAGAAGAAAATTTTTAAATGACATCCCTCAAATCAAATAAAAGTTTGAAGAAGCCAAATAAAATTTTTGGGTGTCACAACACCTACCCCCTTAGGAAAAATCTCGTCCCCGAGATTTCTGCTGATCCTCAAATAGATGTGGGTACTCTGCCTGAAGAAAATCATCTCTTTCCCATGTAGCCTCATCCTCGGTGTGATTGCTCCACTGAACCATGAAAAATTTAGTTGTTTTCTGATGGGTCCTCCTTTCAGACTCTTCCAAAATCTTTACTGGTCGCTCTCTGTAGGTGAGGTCTGGTTGCACATCAATGCTTTCATGAGATACATGCTTCTCCGGGTTGCTTACACACTTCCTCAATTGTGAGACGTGGAACACGTCGTGGACGTCTGACTGCTCTTTGGGTAGGTCTAGCTGGTAGGCTACTGTGCCTCTTCGTGCAACTATACAGAAGGGTCCAATAAATCTTGGGGCTAGCTTCCCTTTCATTTTGAACAGTTGCAGGCCTCGCATAGGAGACACTCGTAGGTATACTGTAACATCCCAAATTTTCAATTTGGAATGTTATACATAGAGCATCATTGCATATCATGTTTTATTGCATTTTGACAAATCCTCGATAAATCATAAGCAACTCAAGGACCCTCGGAGAGAGTTGGGGATTTTCTCGAATTTTCTTATTTGATTTTTCAAACGAGGATTGGGATTTTTAATTATTTTTCTCTCCGGAAAAATATTTCATTTTTAAGATAAACGAGAGGAGAAAATATGACTTCTCCAAAACAATTGAAATACTGGAGGAAAATGTTAAAAACATTATTTGGAATTTATTTGGATTTATTTGCAATTTTTATTGCATTTAAAAATATGCATGTTTCAAAATATTTATTTTTGATTTTTTAAAAATGTTCACCCTATTCCAGATTTTCTAACTAGACAGGGAAAATTTAGTTCGTATTTTTCTGATGTTTATTTATTTTTCTATGCAATTTTCTTCACGGAACTTATTTAATAAAAAATTCCTGCGCCCGCCGCCGCCGCCTTTGCCTCGCCGCCCGCCCGCCGGAGCCGCCCGCCCCTCCCCCGCCGGAGCCGCCCCCGAGCCCCGCACCCCCGCCGCCCTCGCGCCGAGCCCGCACCCCGCCGGAGCCCCTCGCCGAAGCGAGCCCGTCGAGGTACTGCCGCCGCCGTTCGTCGAGTTGACCGGTTTTCTGAAAAAAAAACCTTTTGTTTTAAAAAAACCATAGATCGGTTTTTTTTCGGTTTTCTTATTTCACGAGCGTTCATCGAACCGTTCGTATTAACGAACGCGTTCATCGGTTTTTCTCTGTTAACGAACGTCCGTTATTTAACCGTTCGTCCGTTTTCCTTTTTCGTCGGATTTTTCCCGTTATTTTCTCAGATTCGATTTCTGATCGAATCTTCGTTTCTGTTTAACTTCTCGCTCGTTTATCGGAATCAGGTGATTCAAGCGCCTAGAGTTTCGTCTCGAAATTCTCTTTCCATTTAACCTACTCAAACAAGATTTTTCCACAGTAAAATTTGACCTAGATCCAGATTAGCAAACGAAGTTTCTTTCTTTAGCCGTTTGACTTTCGTTGCTTCTTTCGAGTTGATTCTTTTTGCAAACCGGAGTTCTTAAGTTGAACTTTCTGGTTGGATCTTTCTATCGAGTTTTACCTGTGCATTAGATGAGTACTGATTGTATGCTTGTTTGTTTTGCGATAGAATACCCGGAGTGTGCCGCTTGTTACTTCGACTCGTTAGCTTTTGCGGATCATCAGCAAGGCAAGTAACACTTTGATCATACCCCGTTCATACCCAGTTTTATTGCATTAGATCTATTCCCTCAAACACATTGCATGATTAGGATCTAATTAAACTGTGGGTATTGGGAAGTAGCTGAGGTAGTACCTATTACCTGTTTACTATCAAACCCTCGGGAGTTACCTCTACGTTGCTTTTATTATTGCCATGCTATGCTCGTAGACGTGGATTGGGTTTGAGAGATATCCATGACAGATGTGAGATGTTTAATAATGGTTCAACTTAAGGTGGCAACTAAAACTCACATCTGGGTGGATTGAGGCACCTAGAGAACCCAGTGTTGTCTGTATGTATAAGGTCCGCCACCTAGGCTCAAAGGGATCATAAGATTGTTCATGCTAGAAACTTCCGTGTGCAGCCACAAGCTATTATGGGCTTTAGCATAGCTGAGTAGGTTACAGGATCTCTTGAAGAGGTGGACTAGCAGATGTAGGGGAAAGTAGGTGTACCGGTCCATCCAGAGTAAAGAGTGATTGTTTCTGAAAGACTGTGTCTCGGTCATCCGTTTCTCAAACATCATGCAGTGCGAGAATCAAGCGGAGGCGATCGAGTCTTGTGGGAAAAGTGCGCAAACCTCTGCAGAGTGTACAAACTGATCATGATTAGCCGTGTCCCCGGTTATGGACAACTTGAGTATCTAGTACCTGGATTATCATTTGAATCTCATCACCGTGATACTTGTAATTAATTTTGTTGGGTTAATGATGTTACTTAATTGGGATTGAGTTGGAGGTACCTTCTCAATGTTTCAACAACCATGATAGTTAAATAAAATTTATTCCTTTGTAGTAGGATAAAATTGGCTTTTCGCAAAACTGTAACCATAGAGCTTTCCACCAGCCACATATGCATATAGTATAGCATCATCATTGTTAATTTTTCTCTATGTGTTACATTGCCAGCATATTCCATGTGCTGACCCGTTTTCGGGCTGCAACGTTTCATGTTGCAGACTTTTCAGACGACGAGTAAGGTGCCTTAGGTCGTGGTCTTATACTCAGTGATGCCGCTGGAGTTGATGGACTCACTTATCTTCCAAGTCTTCCGCTGTTATCGTTTTTAGATGGCCTTAAGCCATGTTTATCATACTTAATCTCTTTGGAGATATTCGATGTAATAAGTGTGTGATTGCTACTCTGTTATAAATCCTCCATTTGTACTGTGCGTGTCAGCATTACTGATCCAGGGATGACACTGGTGCACAGCAGCACAGGCCATTTGAGGTCTGGTCGCTACAAAGTTGGTATCAGAGCACACGCTGACTGTAGGACACGACCACTAAGCTTAAGCCCTAGAAAACTTCTCTCTTCTCATTTCTGACCCCTCTCCACTTTCTACTCTTTTAGGAATGGCGAATGCAAGGAGCAAGTTCATGCAACCCGATGAAGACACGCCTTTGGACGACACTTGAAGGAAGTCACCAAGTACTTGAACATAGGAATACCAAGCATCACCGGAACCTACAACGCTACATTACCTGAAGAGGAGAGCTGGAAGATTCAAGTTATCATTCCAGGAAGGACGTTTGCGCCAATTACGGAACCCATAAGATGGTTTTCGAAGCACCAACTTGGAGTTTAGGGAAGAGCATGGCCGCACACATCGCCATGGGACGCATTGGAGAAGTCTACCACCAGGAGCTTAAGGATACAATTTATCAAATTTGTGGACGTCGAGACGCACAATGGGAGATGATCAAGACCAAGAAGGATGGATCAATTGCAGCTTTCATCCAGGAGCAGAACCAACATATTCGTCGCCAGGAGAACCAGATGTGCACGGACAAGGAAGAACTGAAGAAGGCATTCACGAAGATCAAGGAGCTCCAAGAAGAACTCAAGACTACACGCGAAGATTATTTGGAGGAAATCAACGCACTAGTAGGGAAGATTGACGACCTGGAGAATAAGATTGGAGTCATTCGTGGGAAATCCAGTGCCAAAAGCAGAAGTCGACGAATGCACTTGTCCGGATAACTACATCATCATCGACGACACCGACTCGGAACCAAGTGAAGACGATTGGATTGATGAAGCTGGAGCAGACATCATGGAGTCTTCAACGGATCAGAATTTTTAGTAGACTACCATATCAGTAGTAGTTTTCCCCCATTTAGTAGTATAGTTCAAAGCACTTTGTAACGCTAGTTAGATCGATTGTTTTGCCTTGGTTGGATTGATTGAGTGATATTGATTGAATTTGTCTCATGAGCATATGGGTAGTGTTTTCCCTCTAGACCTCATTCTATTCTTAATTCTCATCTTTTCTAAACCCATCAGATGCCTCCGAGACGCGACACCGGATTTGTTTTCCCGCCAGAGATCACCCAGTTGATTCAGCAACAGAATGCCTTGATGCAAGTGTTAGTTCAGAACCAAGGCAACAACAACAACAACAACCCACCGCCACCACCACCTGTTGATCACTTAGCCCGTTTCTTAAGGCTAAACCCGCCGGTGTTTTCCAGTAGCACCGAGCCGATTGTTGCAGATGATTGGCTCCGCAAAGTTGGAAGGGAGTTGACCACTGCAGGATGCACAGATGCGGAAAGAGTGCGTTTTGCCGCACATCAGCTTGATGGACCCGCAGCATCATGGTGGGAGAATTATACAGCCACGCACCCTATTGACACTGTCACATGGGACCAGTTTCAGCAAGCTTTCCGTACAGCACATGTTTCAGCAGGAGCTATGGCTATGAAGAAGCGTGAGTTTCGCAACCTACGCCAAGGAGGACGCACCGTAGGCCAGTATGTGGAGGAATTCAGTAAGCTAGCACGTTATGCACCAGATGACGTTGCTACGGATGCTGCCAAGCAGGAGAAGTTTCTGGAAGGATTGAATGATGAGCTGAGTATGCAGTTGATGGTAGCAACCTTCAACAACTACCAGGAGCTAGTAGATAGAGCTCTCATGATAGAAGGGAAGCAACAACAGATTGAAAACCGCAAAAGGAAGTATGGACAAGGGAAGTATAATTCTGGAGCCCAGCAGAAGCCACGATTTACCCCGAAGCCGGGAGGACAGTTTCAGCATACCCATGGAGGAGGTAGTTCGCACAACCATAATGGCTCCAAGAATGGTAATGGGAATGGAGGAGGAAACGGACAGAACCGCACCAACCCATCTACCCCAACCAAGAGAGATCTAAGTCACATTACTTGTTTCAAGTGCCAGAAGACGGGACATTATGCTACTGATTGTCCCGAAGCCCAAAATGGAAATGGCAATGGAAGCTCTGGGAAGAAGCCGAACCCGTTCAACAAAGGACATGTGAACCACGTGAGCGTGGAGGAGGTTGAAGCTCAGCCTGATGCAGTAATAGGTAAGTTTTTGGTTAAGTCATTTACTGCAACTGTTCTTTTCGATACTGGTGCATCGCATTCATACATATCAAGGGGATTCGTAAACAAGTTTAAGATGTCCACCCAAGTTCTCAAAACCCCTATGTTAGTAACCTCGCCAGGAGCAGAGTATATGGCCACCCAAGGATGTTTTCAGATACCATTGGCCATTGGTAGGCATGTTTTCCCCTCAGACCTCATTGTTTTGGAATCGCAAGGTTTGGATGTGATTTTGGGAATGGATTGGCTATCGTTGTATGGAGGAAACATCGATTGTGCCAACAAGACTATTTTGCTTACCACCCCGGAAGGAAAAAGGATCAAGTATGTATCCCGGCATATGCCGAAGAGGACTCAAGTAAATTCCTTATCAGGAGTTGTACAGGAAGAAGTACCAGTGGTGAAGGACTATCCGGATGTATTTCCAGAAGAGTTGCCAGGCATGCCACCAGACAGAGACATTGAGTTTTTGATTGAACTTTTGCCAGGCACAGGGCCAATATCTAAGAGACCGTACAGGATGCCCGCAAAGGATTTGGAGGAAATTAAGAAACAGATCAAGGAGTTACTGGATAAAGGCTATATTCGCCCAAGTTCGTCACCTTGGGGATCACCAGTACTTCTAGTGGAGAAGAAAGATGGATCGCTGAGGATGGTTGTTGATTACCGAGGATTGAATGAAGTGACCATCAAAAACAAGTACCCACTGCCGATGATCAATGATTTGTTTGACCGCCTGCAAGGAGCTAAAGTATTTTCCAAGATCGATCTACGATCGGGATACCATCAGTTAAAGATTCGAGAGCAGGATATACCTAAGACGGCATTTACCACCAGATATGGATTGTATGAGTATACCGTTATGTCATTTGGACTGACTAACGCACCTGCCTATTTCATGAACCTGATGAACAAAGTGTTTATGGAGTTTTTGGATAAGTTCGTCGTGGTGTTCATTGATGATATTTTAATCTTTTCCAAGGATGAAGAAGAGCATGAGGAGCATTTACGATTGGTACTTGAGAAGCTCAGAGAACATCAGTTATATGCCAAGTTCAGCAAATGTGAGTTTTGGTTGAAGGAAGTTGGATTCCTTGGACATGTTATTTCTGGAGAAGGAATAGCAGTAGACCCTGCCAAGGTTGACACAGTGACAAGTTGGGAATCACCCACTACAGTTGGAGAAATCCGGAGTTTTCTTGGACTCGCAGGATACTACCGGAGATTTATCGAGAATTTCTCAAGGATTGCTAAGCCCATGACTGAGCTATTGAAGAAGGACACCAAATTCAATTGGACTGAGGAATGTGAAGCTAGTTTCCAAGAGTTGAAGAAACGATTGGTTACATCACCAGTGTTGATTCTGCCAGATCAACGCAAGGACTATGAAGTTTATTGCGACGCTTCTCGTCGAGGACTTGGAGCAGTGCTTATGCAGGAAGGAAGAGTTGTTTCGTATGCTTCACGACAACTTAAACCCCATGAGAAGAATTATGCTACGCATGATTTGGAGTTAGCAGCCGTGGTGCATGCATTGAAGACATGGAGACATTTTCTCATCGGAAACCATTGTGAGGTGTACACGGATCACAAGAGTTTGAAGTACATTTTCACGCAGAAGGAGTTAAATCTCAGGCAGAGGAGATGGTTGGAGCTCATCAAAGACTATGATATGAGATTGCATTATCACCCTGGAAAGGCTAACGTAGTAGCAGACGCGTTGAGCCGCAAGAGTCATGTCAACACACTCATGACAGGAGAGTTACCTCAGGAGTTAGCCGAGGACATATCGCGAGCTATGTTTGGAGATAGTCCCTAGAGGCTATTTAGCGACATTGGAGATTCAGTCTACCTTGATGGAAAGATCAGAGAAGCTCAGAAGACAGACAAGGAGATTGAAGAGATAAAGGAGAAGATGAGCAAAGGAAAAGCCAAGGGATTTCGTGAGGATGAGCACGATACCTTATGGTTTGAGGACCGCGTATATGTGCCAAATGATCCGGAGATCAGGAAGTTGATTTTGCAAGAAGCCCATGATTCACCGTACTCGATTCACCCAGGAAATACCAAGATGTATTTGGATTTGAAGAATACTTTCTGGTGGACCGGAATGAAGAAGGATATTGCGGAGTATGTAGCAGTTTGTGATGTATGTCAGAGAGTGAAGGCAGAGCATCAGAAGCCAGCAGGATTGCTACAGCCATTGCCGATACCCGAATGGAAGTGGGATAAAATAGGCATGGATTTTATCACAGGATTACCCAGGACCCGTTCAGGCTATGACTCGATATGGGTTGTAGTCGACCGTTTGACGAAAGTGGCTCATTTCATTCCAGTGAAGACCACTTACACCAGTGCTAAGTTGGCTAAGATATACATGACCAGGATCGTATGTTTGCATGGAGTTCCGAGGACCATTGTATCAGACAGAGGAACCCAATTTACCTCGAAGTTTTGGAAGCAGTTACATGAAACGTTGGGAACCAGGCTGGAATTTAGTACAGCATTTCACCCACAGACAGATGGACAGACTGAAAGAGTCAACCAGATTTTGGAGGACATGTTGAGAGCATGTGCACTAGATTATGGATCTAGTTGGGACGACAATTTGCCATATGCGGAGTTTTCATATAACAACAGTTATCAAACCAGTTTGAAGATGGCCCCTTTCGAAGCTTTGTACGGAAGGAGGTGTAGAACACCGTTGTTATGGGACGAAGTTGGAGACCGTCAGTTGTTTGGACCAGATTTGATTAAGGAGTCTGAACAGAAAGTGAAGTTGATTCGCGATAGGCTCAAGGTAGCCCAATCCAGGCAGAAGAGTTATGCTGATTCTAAACGCAAGGAGACAGTTCACGAAATCGGAGACAGAGTGTATCTTCGAGTATCACCACTTCGAGGAGTGAAGCGCTTTGGAGTTAAGGGAAAGTTAGCGCCTCGTTTTATTGGACCATACAGAGTGTTGGAACGTATGGGAGAAGTTGCCTACAAGCTGGAATTGCCCGAAGGATTGTCTGAAGTACATGATGTATTTCATGTTTCGCAGTTGAAGAAGTGCCACGCAGAGATGGCTGAGATACCGCTGAGAGATACTGTGCCACTGGAAGCGATTCAGTTGGAAAGTGATTTGACTTATGAGGAGAAACCAGTTAAGATTCTCGAGTATGCCAGCCGAGTTACCCGCAGCAAGGTTATCAAGTTTTGCAAAGTTCAGTGGAGTCACCACACAGAAGATGAGGCCACCTGGGAGCGAGAGGAAGATCTACGGAAAAACCACTCCCACCTGTTTTCTAGCCAACCCGAATCTCGAGGGCGAGATTCATCTTAAGGGGGGTAGGTTTGTAACATCCCAAATTTTCAATTTGGAATGTTATACATAGATCATCATTGCATATCATGTTTTATTGCATTTTGACAAATCCTCGATAAATCCTAAGCAACTCAAGGACCCTCGGAGAGAGTTGGGGATTTTCTCGAATTTTCTTATTTGATTTTTCAAAACGAGGATTTGGGATTTTTAATTATTTTTCTCTCCGGAAAAATATTTCATTTTAAAATAAACGAGAGGAGAAAATATGACTTCTCCAAAACAATTGAAATACTGGAGGAAAATGTTAAAATCATTATTTGGAATTTATTGGATTTTATTTGCAATTTTATTGGCATTAAAATATTGCATGTTTTCAAAAATTTATTTTTGTATTAAAAAAATGTCCACCCTATTATAGATTTTCTAACTAGACGGGGAAAATTTACTTTATCTTTTTTGGACTTTTATTTATTTTTCTATGAATTATTTTCCGCGGAACGTTTAAAAAAAAAATCGCCGCACCGACTGGGCCGAGCCCAGCCGAGCCAGGCCGCCGGCCCGCCCGCCGTCTCCTTCCCCGCGACGACGCCCGCCGCCGCCTGGTGTCCGTGGCGAGCACGAGAGCCCCGCCGGCCTTGCCCCTCCTCCAAGCCTCCGCGACCCCCCCTTCTATATATATACCCCCTGCCTCCTCCTCTCTCCCCGCCGCCCGCACCCGAATCCCACCGCCGCCGCGCCGCCGTCGCCTTTCGCCGTCGCCCTACGCCGCCGCCGACCCGCCGCCGGAGCCGCCCCCTCGCCGCCCGAGCCCCGCCGCCCTCGCCGCCTCTCGCCGGAGCCGCCGAGCCCCGCCGGAGCTCTGTCCGCGACGAGGTAAGCCGCACCTCAGCCTCGTTTTGCCGGTTTTTGTTTAAAAAAAACGTTTGTTTAAAAAAAACCCTAGATCGGTTTTTTTCGGTTTTGTTATTTTGTGAGCGTTCACCGAACGTTCGTTTAAACGAACGCGTTCGTTGGTTTTTCTCTGTTAACGAACGTCCGTTCTTTAACCGTTCGTCCGTTTTTCTTTTTCGTCGGATTTTTCCCGTTATTTCTCAGATTCGATTTCTGATCGAATCTTCGTTTCTGTTTAACTTCTCGCTCGTTTATCGGAATCAGGCGATTCAAGCGCCTAGAGTTTCGTCTCGAAATTCTCTTTCCGTTTAACCTACTCAAACAAGTTTTGCTACTGTAAAATTTGACCTAGATCCAGATTAGCAAACGAAGTTTCTTTCTTTCGCCGTTTGACTTTCGTTGCTTCTTTCGAGTTGATTCTTTTTGCAAACCGGAGTTCTTAAGTTGAACTTTCTGGTTGGATCTTTCTATTCGAGTTTTACCTGTGCATTAGATGAGTACTGATTGTATGCTTGTTTGTTTGCGATAGAGTACCCGGAGTGTGCCGCTTGTTACTTCGACTCGTTAGGTTTTGCGGATCATCAGCAAGGCAAGTAACACTTTGATCATACCCTTCCATACCCAGTTTTATTGCATTAGATCTATTCCCTCAAACACATTGCATGATTAGGATCTAATTAAACTGTGGGTATTGGGAAGTAGCTGAGGTAGTACCTATTACCTGTTTACTATCAAACCCTCGGGAGTTACTTCTACGTTGCTTTTATTATTGCCATGCTATGCTCGTAGACGTGGATTGGGTTTGAGAGATATCCATGACAGATGTGAGATGTTTAATAATGGTTCAACTTAAGGTGGCAACTAAAACTCACATCTGGGTGGATTGAGGCACCTGGAGAACCCAGTGTTGTCTGTATGTATAAGGTCCGCCACCCAGGCTCAAAGGGATCATAAGATTGTTCATGCTAGAAACTTCCGTGTGCAGCCACAAGCTATTATGGGCTCTAGCATAGCTGAGTAGGTTACAGGATCTCTTGAAGAGGTGGACTAGCAGATGTAGGGGAAAGTAGGTGTACCGGTCCATCCAGAGTAAAGAGTGATTGTTTCTGAAAGATTGTGTCTCGGTCATCCGTTTCTCAAACATCATGCAGTGCGAGAATCAAGCGGAGGCGATCGAGTCTTGTGGGAAAAGTGCGCAAACCTCTGCAGAGTGTACAAACTGATCATGGTTAGCCGTGTCCCCGGTTATGGACAACTTGAGTATCTAGTACCTGGATTATCATTTGAATCTCATCACCATGTTACTTTAATTAATTTTGTTGGGTTAATGATGATACTTAATTGGGATTGAGTTGCAGGTACCTTCTCAATGTTTCAACCACCATGATAGTTAAATAAAATTTATTCCTTTGCAGTAGGATAAAATTGGCTTTTCGCAAAACTGTAACCATAGAGCTTTCCACCAGCCATATATGCATATAGTATAGCATTATCATTGTTCATTATTCTCTATGTGTTACATTGCCAGCATATTCCATGTGCTGACCCGTTTTCGGGCTGCAACGTTTCATGTTGCAGACTTTTCAGACGACGAGTAAGGTGCCTTAGGTCGTGGTCTTATACTCAGTGATGCCGCTGGAGTTGATGGACTCACTTATCTTCCAAGTCTTCCGCTGTTATCGTTTAGATGGCCTTAAGCCATATTTATCATACTTATTCTCTTTGGAGATATTCGATGTAATAAGTGTGTGATTGCTACTCTGTAATAAATCCTCCATTTGTACTGTGCGTGTCAGCATTACTGATCCAGGGATGACACTGGTGCACAGCAGCACAGACCATTTGAGGTCTGGTCGCTACGGCAAACTTTCTTCCCAACTGGATCCATAGGTGAGAACACAGGCTCTCAGCATGTCCTCTAGGATTTCGTTCACGCGTTCAGTTTGTCCATCAGTCTGGGGGTGGTATGCTGTACTGAATGCTAGTTGAGTGCCTAGAGCTTGTTGTAAGTGATCCCAAAATTTGGAGACAAATTGAGTGCCTCGGTCGGATATTATAGTCTCTGGGACTCCATGCAGACAAACTATACGGGAGAGATAAAGCTTGGCAAGTCTTTGAGTGGAGTAGGTTGTCTTCACGGGGATGAAATGTGCTACCTTGGTTAGCCTATCTGTGATGACCCATATGGCGTCATTTCCGCGTTGTGATCGTGGTAGTCCGACGATGAAGTCCATTCCAATTTCACCCCATTTCCACTCAGGTATCCGGTTTGGCTGTAGCAGCCCTGCTGGCTTTTGATGCTCGGCTTTTATGCGCTGACAAGAATCGCAACAAGCAATGAATGCCGCTATATCCCTTTTCATACCGTGCCACCAAAACCTTTCCTGAATGTCTTTGTACATTTTGGTTCCTCCAGGGTGGATCGAGTATGGGGCGGTGTGGCTTTCGGTTAGGATTTGATGCTTGAGTTCCTCAATGTTTGGTACGCAAAGTCTGTCCCCGTACCATAATATTCCCTCATCGTCTGTGACGAACTCTGAAGCCTTGCCAAGGCTCATTTTTCTCTTTATACCTTCGATGCTGGGATGTCCCTGCTGAGCCTTCTTAATTTGTTCCATTAGGGTGGGATGTATCTCCAGATTTGATATGGTGCCCTCAGAGACTAACACCATGTTGAGTCTAGCGAACTCCTGCTGGAACTCAGGCCTCAAGTTCTGTGCACTGTCGTTGCCCGGGCTAGGGTTCCGACTAAGAGCATCTGCCACTACATTTGCTTTCCCTGGATGGTAGTGAATGCCGACATCATAGTCCTTGACCAATTCTAACCAGCGTCGTTGTCGTAAATTTAGCTCTGGTTGTGTGAAAATATATTTAAGGCTCTTATGGTCCGTATATATTTCACAACGATTTCCCAGTAGAAAGTGCCTCCACTCTTTGAGTGCATGGATGACTGCGGCTAGCTCCAACTCATGAGTAGGATAATCTTCCTCATGCTTCCGTAGTTGCCTGGAAGCATACGCGACAACCTTGCCATCCTGCATCAGTACGCACCCGAGGCCCTTCCGGGATGCGTCACAATACACTTCAAAACTCTTGTGTATGTCTGGCACGATCAAAACCGGTGTTGTTGTTAGTTTCTTCTTGAGCTCTTGGAAGCTTTTCTCGCACGCTTCAGTCCATACAAATTTCTTGTCTTTCTTGAGCAACTGTGTCATTGGTTTTGCCACAGTGGAGAATCCTTCAATAAATCTTCCGTAATATCCAGCCATTCCTAGGAAACTCCGTACATCTGTCACGTTGGCTGGTGGTTTCCAGTCAAGTATGGCTTTGACCTTTTCTGGGTCTACGGCCACGCCTTCTTGGGTTAATATATGGCCTAGGAAACCAACTTGTCTTAGCCAAAATTCACACTTGCTAAATTTGGCGTATAATTGATGTTTCCTTAATTCTCCCAATACAATCCTGAGATGTTCCGCATGTATTCTGGTGTCCTTGAGTATACCAGAATATCATCAATGAACACCACAACAAATTTGTCCATAAATTTCATGAACACCTTGTTCATGAGGTGGACGAAATATGCGGGGGCGTTCGTCAGTCCAAACGGCATTACTGTGAACTCATATAATCCGTATCTGGAGGTGAAAGCTGTCTTAGGGATATCTTCTGCCTGTACTTTTAATTGGTGATATCCCGATCTCAAATCAATTTTTGAGAACACCTTGGCTTGTGCGAGTTGGTCAAACAAATCATTTATCCGTGGCATCAGATATTTGTTTTTGATGGTGACCATATTGAGAGCTCGATAGTCTATACACAATCTCAGTGTCCCATCCTTTTTCTTGGCGAATAATATTGGCGAACCCCAAGGTGAGGAGCTGGCTCGAATAAATCCTTTGTCCAGTAATTCCTTTATTTGCTTCTTCAATTCTACCAACTCTGAGGGTGCCATTCTATAAGGTTTCTTATAGATGGGAGTGGTGCCAGGTGCTAGTTCAATGCTGAACTCTATCTCTCAGTCTGGTGGCATGCCTGGTAGTTCTTCAGGAAATACGTCGGGAAACTCGCACACCACTGGAACTTTTCTCAATTCTGAGATGTCCACTTTGTTCAACTTTGGTTGCCGTGACCGTGGTCTCTCTTGAGCTGTTATCTTTATTGTCTTGCCGTGATGGTGAGTGAGAATCACAGTCCGATTGAAACAGTCAATAAATCCCTTGTTGGTGGTCAACCAATCCATCCCTAGGATAACATCCAGTCCTTTATTTTCCAACACGATGAGATTGGCCTGAAACTTTAGTCCTTCGAATTCAATAATTACTCCTTGGCAGTAACTCTGAGTGATCTGCTTATTCCCGAGGGACTTGATGATCATAGATTTTTCCAAGGGAAGTATCGGAAAACCATGTTGTAAAACAAAACTCTTCGAAATGAACGAGTGAGAAGCTCCAGAATCAAACAAAACCGTGGCAGGTATTGTGTTGACAGGGAACGTACCGAGTACGATGTCTGGGGCATTCTGTGCTTCTTCCTTGGTCACATGGTTCAGGTGACCCTTCCTGTGATTGTTGTTGGGATTGAAATTGTTGCGCTTGGGGGCTGGATTATTCCCACCATTGTTCGGCTTGGGGGCCGAGTTCCTTGGTTTTGGGCACTGTTTGGCATAGTGCCCTTCTTCACCACAAGCATAGCAAGTGACCCCTGGACGGTATGTAAAGTCCTTGTCCCTTGAATGAAACTGTCTGGTTGGCCTTAGAGCAGTAGTCGTGGATTTCCTTGCTTCATTCCTCTGAACATCAGTCTTGCTCCGGTTGTTGCGAGCAAGAGTCGTCTTGTCTCTTTTTCGCTTACGAATATCCTCCAGAATACGGCGCTCATTCTCCAAAGTAATGGCCTTATCAACCAGAGTTTTGAAATCTGGGAAAGTGTGTATGACCAGTTGGCATTTTAGTGCTGGCGCCAGGGCGTCCAAGAATTTTTCCATCCTTTTGTTCTCAGTCATTTGCTCATCGTAGGCATAACGAGATAGCTAGGTAAACTGACCGTTGTATTCCGTCACGGACATGCCTCTCTGCTTGAGGTCATCAAATTCTCTTTTCTTGATTTTCATGATGCTCTTGGGGATGTGTGCCCCACGAAAACCTTCCTTAAACTCTTCCCAGGTGATGTTATGTTCACTGGGATGCATGTGTAGGAAGTTTTCCCACCATGCTGCAGCTGCTCCAGTGAGGTAGTGAGGTGCATAAAGCACCTTCTCATGATCTGAACATTGAGCAATAATCAACTTTCTTTCGATGTCTCGAAGCCAATCATCGGCTTCAAGCGGTCTATCAGTGTGAGCAAACGTTGGAGGGCGTGTCTTCTGCAGTTCAGACAACTTGGAGTGCGGTTGGTATGGCTCACGGTGGTTTCCCATATTGATGACGTGGTTCATCATCTCTTGGTGTTGCTGTTGGCTTTGTTCGAAAAGGCGGCATACTTGAGATAAGGCTGCCTCGCTGTCCTGTTGACTAGACTGCCCCTGTGTGAAGTTGTTGCTGGTCTGTGTTCCATAAACTTATTCTGGTGGATTTGGCATGGAACGAGTCCACGGACGAGATATTTTCCACTCTGGGGTATTATTTTGCAAAAATCATGAGAAGAACTCTGTGGCACAAGGAAAAACTTGCAAAGACAATTTTTTTTAAAAACCTCAAGATTTTCCAAGAAAATATTTGACTGCGCACGGAGAAGGACTGCTTAGAACAAATCTTACACGCGTTACGCAAACATACGATACATCACTCAGGATGTGCGTACACACTCCTGGCATGTTATTTAGAGTAGCACACTCCTCCGGAATGAAGCGCACACAACTACTACAAATTTAAGTACATATAAAACACAACATACATGCAGACACATCGCGCGGCTACTAGGCGCACTCAGTCGGAGATGGTGAAGATGTCCTTCCCCTTGCCGAGGGTAAGACCCAGCGGTGCAGGGGACTCAACCTCCACCTCCTCCCTAATAAGCTCCAGGCGCGCAGCACTGCGCTGAGGAGATGGCGCGGGTGCGACAGGCGGTAGTGTGGGTGCGGCAGGCGGTGCAGCTCTGACTGGAGTAGGAGCAATGACCTGGTCGAACTCCTCAGTGGTAGGCAGACGGCGAGCAGAGGCCAAAATGGCAGGCGAATAGGATGCTGAGGATGAGACGTAAGTCAGTGGCGGTGCCATGTGGAGAAGCTCCTTCCTGTTGGCAGAACCGCCCCGAACTAAGTCCATGCGGGCAGCCACAAGATCGTCCACGAGGTTGTCGAAAGCTTCCTCCAGAGCTTTGAGATACTCAACAAGCATCTCGATAGCTTCATCTCGCTCTCCCCTATGGCAGGCGAATGCATAGTGACAAGTGTATGGCACATGGCATGGGAGGTAGCGGTAGCGACGAGTCTTCATCAAAGGAAGAATATCCCGAAGGCGAGCTATCGCCTCACGGGCGGCCATCTGCATGGCATACCTCTCCGTAGGCATGGCCCTTCCCACAAAACGGAAGTGGCGAGACGCAGAACGTCCTCCCTTGAATTGCACCACGGCCTGGTGCATTGACACGTCGTCCCTGAGCTTGTGCTGGTAAAGCGTGAACTCCGGACGCGTCGCTGGCCCGATCGCGAGCTTGGTGATGGAGACGAGGAGTTTGACAAACCCCCCAGGCACATTAGTGAACACCCGAGTCTCGCAGCTGCTGCCAGCCATCTACAAAAGTAGGCAAAAATTCTGAGTAGTCAAATCATAAATTTATGATGACCAACAGAAAATAGCTACATTTGCAAAATGCTGAAAAAGCACTAAAAACGCTAATAACCGATTAGCGATCGCACCTAGTGGCTTCCTACAGTCAGCCTGGCTCTGATACCAAGGTTGTCACGACCGGTTTTCCAATAAAAATATTTATTGAGAGACCGATCCCCTTTACGGACCAGTAGAGAAGAATCCTTCTCACTGGTAGACAAATTCTTGATCACAGAAGAAAACCAGGAGACTAAATATATACAAGGTTGAGCGGAGACTGCTCAACAAATTATTACAAGCACGCCGATATTACACATAAAGGCGGATAGGGTGGCATACTACTGGCTCACAATAAAAGCGGTGGTGGATATGTCACAGCGAAGTGGGTGACATGACTCCTAAATCTTACATCTCATCGAGCGTCGGAGTATTCTTATAGTGGGTGGCGGAAGCGTATATAATACAAGGAACCAATATCTAGGATCGCACGGGACTGACTGGGACTCCTCTAGGCGTCGGACTCACTATCAAACTCTTCATCCATGAGATCGCCTTCGTCAACATCTGGCCAAATCAACAAGCCAGGTGAGTACTATGAAAGTACTCGCAAGACAGTTCGGACATAAGATATAACAAATGTAAACATGATGCATATGAACAGATTAATAAAGCGCACTCAGACAATGAGATAGCCATGCATGGGAAAATAAAAGGGAAGTCGGGCGGTAGTCCTCCCGAAATCCGAAAGTAATACTGAAGGCCAATCAAGTGTCTGAATGACTCCTCGGAAGGGTACAAATGGAATAACAATGCCGCAGTCGGGCGTCAAGGTGACACCACATAAAGGGCTTATAATAGAATATAAATGATAGTGCGTGCCACAGTCGGACGTCTGAGCGGCATCACATAAAGGGCTTATATCAAAAGTAAAAGACAAGAGTGCTACAGTCGGACGTCTGAGCGACATCACATAAAGGGCTTATATCAAAAGTAAATGACAAGAGTGCCACAGTCGGACGTCTGAGTGACATCACATAAAGGGCTTATATCAAAAGTAAATGACAAGAGTGCCACAGTCGGACGTCTGAGCGACATCGCATAAAGGGCTTATATCTCATAACTTGATATTTCAGTAGCTCATGAATTTAAATCATTTCAAGGGAATATTCAGGTACGAGATGAATAAATGGTTAGTCCATCCACAGGAATGAAAATTCAACCGGGTTTACTACTCATGCTTGTGTACCGGGGATTTACCACGGAGACTGACATAGGAACGGACATGGATATGGATAAGTTGGCCACAGTCCTTGACCATGGACACGATGACTCGGAAGGGTTTGACTCTGCAGAGTTTGTACTATTTAACCACAGCCAACGGATTTCAGTAGTCACAAGGGACTAGTTCCGTTTACGGTGTTTTAGGAGAAACACATCTAACCAGTACAGACCCATTCAACATTCCGATGCCAGGAATCACCCTCGGCAACGTTCAAGAAAAACTTTGAGACGAGGAGGCTACAACCTCGCGTAGCATGGGATCAAATTTATACCGCGCGCTCTAAGGGGTGCCCCCCTCTCGGTCCCAACCGGAAACACCCATGCCCCCTGACCGGATGACTGGCTTTAATCCAGGGCCATGGAACCCTCATCCCGGCCCCTCTATTTGGTGTGTACAAGGAAAGAGGTTAACAACTTACTAAACCGTATTCTTTGCAGAAAACATGTGGTAGCACGAAAGGGGAAGAACGATAACGTGGCTCAGTCCACGTTAACGTCGGAGTTTATTGGATGACGTAAGACTGGCATGCTACAACAATACCATCTTACTACCTCTCCTGTCACCACATGATCAGGTCATCTCTCATCAAAGATCATAGTAACTTCGAAACACACGGTCAGTTGTCTTGCATGCAACGTAATACTCACCGATGCTCACATGCCATGCACAAACCATCCAAGCAAACATGCAAAACACCTATCATATCAAAGGATCAAACATGCTTGCCTGGTTCGGAGAAGTCGGAGTCTAGCTCGGCGAAATTCGCGGCTCCGTCACCTCCTATGGAACCTACGGTATAACGATACTGTATAGTAACGTGAAAATCGTTGCGTGCATAAAAAGTGTTCCAAAAAATTTCCAAAAAAATAGACAAAAATATAAGACTGACAGAAAAAGAATCAATCAAAAATCATCTTTTATTAAAAAGATATAAGGGTTTTAGTCCAAGGACTAATCTGTGATGAAACAAAAAAGATCCAGGGACTTGATTGAGAAAACAGGAAAGGGTTCGGAATGAAATGCGCCAGCCCAAAGAGAAAACGCATTTGGCCCGAAGGCGCTTTCAGAAAACAGTTCGAGGGAGGAAAAGAAGAGAGGCTGACGGGGGGGGGTCCCACCCGGTAGGTTTAAAACTCCAACGGAGCTCGCCAGCGCCCGAAGGCGGCGGTGGTCGCCGGCGTTGAACCACGGCGAGGCAGAGAGATCGGAGGGTACCAAGAGGTTCAGGATGTTCTTCCGCGTCGGTGGGTGGTGGACTTGGCCGTCGGAGAGCACCACGTCGACGGTGACACTATCTCCGGCGGACGGTGGTTCGGGCGATGGTGGAGTACTCCGGTGGGTGCTGCAAACTCCAAATTGATGCGCGGGTCAGAAGAGTGGATGCACTAGGGGACTACTGGCATGAGCTGAGAGGTAGAGGTGCACGCACGGGGGTGAATCGAGCTGGATCCCGAAGCGGGTCGAGGCGGCCGGAGTTGGGGAAGAAGACTCCCTCGGGACTCTTCGAGTGGCTTGGCGTGGTACTGGTGGTGCGTGGAGGTGGTGCGGGTTCGAGCTCGAGCTCGGGGCCTCCTTTTATAGGCGATCCGAGGGGGTGGCCGTGAACGGGATAGCTCCGGCGAGTGATTATGGCGAGGCAGAGGTTGGGCAGGGGGTTTAGGGGCCTAGGCACCATCAGGGAGGATCACTGGTGCCGTTCCTCCGCTAAACCTCGGTCGGGCTAGGTGTAATGCGCCGATCCTCGACGGGGCGGCCGTACGGGCACGGCGGCGGCAGGGAGCGCGCTCCGCGCCTACGAGTTCACGACGAAGGACGGCAGCGTTCACGGGTGGGTGGATGGCCACGCGGTGGCCTCTGGTGGCTTGGGCGGCGCTGGACGGCGCCGTCCAACGCTGCGCCTCTCTGGCAGCCGCAAAGGTCGCTGCTGCCGTCGCTCACGGGGTGGCGCACCTCCTCCAGCTCGTGGCCGACGCCCGCAAGCCTCCAGGTGATCGTGCGGCACAGGGATAAGAAGGAAGCACAGGGCGCACGGCGCCACCGCGGCCACTGGCGAGATCGAGAACAGGTTCTGAAGAAAACGACAGCAGCTCTGAAACTGTTTCTCTGAACTTCTGAACTTGACAGCAATAGTGCCTTTCAGGTGTTCGACGAAATGATTTGGCATGAAGAAAAAAATTTCTGGAGCTGGGACTTGGTGAGGTGACCTCTCAATGCATCCAGAGGCTGCCTGAATTTTCTCAGATTTTTAGGAGGAGAAAACAAATGAATTTCATCAAATTTGGCAAATATGGTCCAAACTTGCAGCAAGTATAATTTGAAATATTTGAACTGGTGACCAGTGGATCATCATGGTCTTGGTTGAGGGATCTAAGGACTAGCCAGGGAAGTTGGTTTGGAGGCAAAACTCAAAGTAGAAATGGTAGTTCCTTTGTAAACCTCCAAGGATCAAAATGGAAGGCAGAAAATATTTTTGATGAGAAATAGATGGAAAAAAAATTCATGGGGAGGTTCAACTTGCTGGATTTGCAGTAGAACTTGACACAAAGATGGGGAAAGGCTTTTGGGAGGGGATTTCCACTTAGGTCATGGCAAGAGGTGATTTTGAAAAGGGGAAAAGATCACTCCAATTGCCATAGGGCTATTTAAAAGATTTTCAAAAGCTAAGTTCCCAAATGAAAAACATTTGGTGTTGAGTCCACAAAAAAAGCCTCCAAGACCAAAAATCAAGTCTTGGGTGAATCCAAACAAAATATTTGTCATAAAAGAAAATTTTTGAGGGGGAAGAGTTCTTTAGAAGAAATTTTTTAAATAACATCCCTCAAATCAAATAAAAGTTTGAAAAAGCCAAATAAAATTTTTGGGTGTCACAGGCACCCCATCAAGGTCATCTCAGCCTACCCATTGAGAGAGTGCTCAGGAGCCCCAACTCTGTTGGAAGGGTCGCTGAGTGGAACATCTAGTTGCAGGCATTCCAGTTGGAGTTCAGCACTACCAGGGTCATCATGGGAGCCGCACTCGCTGATTTCTTGGCAGAATGGACGGATGCCCCGACTCTTGAAGTAGGCGAGGACCAGTCCACCACGCCGGGAAGTGAGGCGCCTGACGGGTGGGTCATGTATTTCGATGGCGCCTTCGCACCCGAGGGCGCGGGGGCTGGAGTAGTAATCATCTCGGCCGCTCAAGACAAGCTCTACTACGCCGTGCAGCTCTGCTTTCAGCGGGGCGAGAAGGTCTCCAACAACATCGCAGAATACGAAGGCCTCATAGCTGGCCTGAAAGCTGCGGCAGCTCTGGGGGTGAAGCGCCTCACCGTTAGGGGTGACTCGTAGCTCCTCTTCAACTTCTCCAACAAGGTATACGAGCCGAAGGACGAGCACATGGAGGCATACCTCGCGGAGGTGCGCAAGATGGAGAAGCAGTTCCTGGGCCTGGAGTTGCAGCACGTGCCCCATGGCACCAACAAGGAAGCTGACGACATCACCAGGAGGGCATCCAAGCGGCAGCCCCAAGAGCCTGGCATCTTCGAGGAGCGACTCTTCAAGCCATCAGCGACGCCACCACTTTCAAGGACAGCTCAGCCTCGGGAGGAACTCCCGCAGCCGCCTGCCACAGGAGCCCCAGCCTGTGGCCCGACTTCGGGAGCGTGCCTACTCTTGGCGCTCGAGCCCCAGGAGGGATGCTGGACCAAGGAATTCAAGGAATACCTGATGCAAGGGGAGCTGCCAGAGAAGGAGGAGGACGCGGAGCGCATGGCCCGGCAAGCCATGGCATACTGCATTCGGGACGGTGAGTTGTACAGGAAGCGACCAAATGACGTTTCACTGCGTTGCGTCTCCAGAGACCATGGGAAGGAGTTGCTATCTGACATACACGGTGGGGACTGCGGGCACCACTCGTCATTGCGGACCCTCGTCGGCAAGGCTTTCCGCAGTGGATTCTACTGGCCCACGACGCTCAACGACGCAGCCGAGCTGGTGAAGTCTTGTGAAGCCTACCAGTTCCACGCCAAGCAGATCCATCAGCCGGCTCACGGCCTCCAGACCATCCCACTCACATGGCCGTTCGCGGTCTGGGGGCTGGATATCTTGGGCCCGTTCCCCCGAGCGTCTGGGGGCTACCGCTACCTCTACGTCGCCATTGAGAAGTTCACCAAGTGGGCGGAGGTGGAAGCCATCTGCACCATCCCAGTTGGCTCCACGGTCAAGTTCATCAAGGGTCTCATGAGCCGCTTCGGGGTCCCCAACCGCATCATCACTAACAATGGCTCGTAGTTAACTAGTAATCTCTTGAAGACATAATGTGCTAACCTTGAAACGCAGATCTGCTATGCTTTAGTGGCGCACCGCAGGAGCAATGGTCAGGCCGAACGCGCCAACGCAGAGGTCCTGAGGGGCCTCAAGACCAGGACTTTCAAGAAGAAGCTCGAGGCCTGCGGCAGGGGCTGGTACGATGAGCTCCAGTCAGTGTTGTGGTTCATCCGCACCACCGCCACCAAGCCAACGGGCGAGACCCCGTTATTCCTCATCTATGGAGCAGAAGCGGTCCTCCCTCATGAGGTCAAGCATCGTTCTGCACGGGTCCTGGCGTTTGATGAAATGCAATAGGACGCCACGTGGGGGATGGACCTCGTGCTAGGGGAGGAATGCCGCCGCGAAGCCGCACTGCAGGCGGCAAGGTATCAGTAGGCGCTGCGGCGATACCACAGCCGCAACATCCGCTCCAGGACGCTCGAGGCGGGTGACCTCGTCCTGAGGCGGGTCCTCTCTAGGGAAGGGCTGCATAAGCTCTCACGCATGTGGGAGGGCCCGTTCAAGGTCGTCCATGTCTCCAGGCCTGGTGCCGCGCGCCTGGAGACACAGGACGGGGTACCCATCCAGAACGCCTGGAACATCCAGCACCTCTGAAAGTTCTACCCATGAAGAAAGGCCCAGTGCCAGTGAAGAAGGCCCAGTGCCTATGAAGATCGCCGCCCGTGACACTCTCACGTAATAACGAGTGGGGCTGTACATGCCCCGGAGTCTCAGGAGTGCCGCCCTCGGGCCTCGGGGGCTCCCTCCCACGTCCTAGTGGCAGCACTTAGCTCCGCGCTGGTGAGAAGACATGAAGACTAGACTAGGTGCCGGACGTGGCTTTTCATTTGCTTTCCGTAGTTGGCTCGCCTCCTTTTAATTGAAGTTTACTTCTGGTGTTCCTTGCTGATTTGGTTCCGTCGCCTTTTGGCGCTGTTTCCGACTCCAATTTGACCTATTCTCTCTCTCGCATACCTCGCAAGGGGGCTAGGTAGGTGCCCTCGCGAGCGTTTTTTCTTTTCTCTGCCTTCCGTCTGCTTTTTCGCGAGGTACCCTCGTTCGAGATCACAAGATGGCGCATTTCTCCTAATCTGTGCCCCTCGGGTACCGCGATATGAAGCGCTGGGTCAAGGCTCGGGTAAACGATAAGCCTCCTAGCGAGCTTCCTAAGGAATTTTTTGCAGTTCCTAAGCGCCCACTGAGTCAAGGAAGGCCCTGACAGGCACCAGGAAACAAGTGCCTCATGAAGAGGAGGCTACCCCGAACGTGCCAAGCTAAGTTGTCTCTACACAAAACAACAGCACAACATAGAAACGATAAGCATAACATAGTGATTGAGGAATCATGGTTCGATACACGCCCCTCCGGGGCCCATACTGGTTTTCTTTTCTGATACAGGAAGGAAAGGAAGAACAAGATAAAACCGGCGCCTGCCCCTATAGTGGTTCACAGGAGCGGGCTCTTGGCGTCGTCCCGGGCTCAGCCAGACCCCTCCTCGCGCTTCACGGAGGCACGACGACGAGACGACCCGCTGCCACCTTCGAAGCGGGCGCGGCAGCGTGGCGGCTGGTTGTAGCCACCACTGCTGGAGCTGTCGTCGGGGGAAGAGCCACCGTAGCTGGACGAGATACGGTCGGCACTAAGGGCGGTTTGCCCTCATCCTCGTCTCGACCGTCACCAAGGCCGAGCACCTCCTCGCGGCCGTTCACCACAGGGCAGCACCTGGTGCGGCGACCATCTTCCCCAAACACCCTCACGTAGAGGGTCGCATCACCGTCATACTTGAAATGGAGGGTGCACCGCATGCCCAGGCAGCGCGCGCGGGCGAACGTCTGCCAACCGCGTGCCAGAGCTATGTTGCCCGCAACGGAGACCTCGACTGCAACCCTAGAAGACCTGCTGCAGCAACCGTCCGCCTGCAGCCAGAGCCCACCTAGACCGGAGGCTGGCAGCTCGTCGGCAAAGAAGCGCGGGAGCTGAAGCCAGTTGCCGGCCGGGTTCTCTGACCAAACGACGAACTCCGGCAGCACCTCCGCCGAGTGGAAGCGCGGCCGGGAGGCGGTGCAACCATGGCACATCTCCCTTCATTGATAGGGCTGCCATGACTGGAACGACCCCTGCCACACGCAGCGGCGCCACCACGAGAACCGGGGGTCGCGGTGTGCTTGCGGGGACGGCCACGTCCACGCTTGGGCGCCGGGGAGCCGGGCCCCTCGCGAGGGGCCTTCCCCTTCTCCGCGGCAGAGAACCTCCTCAGCGGCGCCATTGGTGTCGCTGCTATCAATGGAGCAAAGGGGAGAAGCAAGCAGAATGGGAAGAGATGGGCGATGGGGGCTCCGCCCCCCTCCCCATTTATAGCAGGAGAAGGCCACCCAGCGCCCCCACGATCGTAGGTAATGATGGTTTTTCCTTGCATGTCGCAGGGACTTGTCAAGTCGGGCAGTTGCCGAGGCAGCGTGGGGAAGCGGAGCGCGCACGTCCAATCAACTGCCACGCGTCGACCAAGGCCGCAGGCTATGGGGCCCACAGCGCTCCGCGCTTGACCTTTGGCTTCGCCTCGAAGCCAAGCCCGAGCGCGCCTTGGGCCCGGGGGCTACTGTCGGTGTTCTGGGAACGGGGGTCCCCAGACTTGCCTCCCTGCGGCCCACGGCGTGGCTCTGCGAGCGGGCCCGTACGACCCATCTTCGCCAACAAGCACTCAAGACCCTCGCTAGGGGCCAAGCCTCGCGAGGCGGGCGACTCAAGACCTCCTCGGGAGCGGCCTCACCAGGTTGGCTCGCGAGGGGCGCAGAGATCAAGGCAAGGCAAACCTCGCGAGGTTCTCGTGACGTGAGCCATGACGACCAAGACCAGGCGGGCGCCAGCGCGCGCAGTGTCCTTGTTTCCTCTTTGGTGCTAAGGAGGCAAGCGCAGGCGCGGAGTACCGAGGCGTCGAGCAAAGGTTTCCATATCGGTGCAACGAGACCAAGACCAGCAGGACGGCAGGACGGAGGTCACCATGAAGCCCAAGGCGGCGTCACCACCAGAGCCTTTGGCAGGCAAAGACTGCTTTTGTCAGGATAAGCTGTACTAGCTGTCCCCTTTCAAATTGGCCGTTGTTGGCTCCCTCCCCGCTCAATATTTGGGGAGAGGACCAGGGCCTATATAAATAGGATTAGCCACCACAGTAGGGGGCATGTGATCTTGGACTCGATCCATCCCATCCTCACACCCACCAAGCACAAGAACACCTCGACCTCAGGAGGCTGTTCTTCCCCTTGTACTGTTCATCCTCAGCCCAAGAGGCAATCCACCACCACCACACTGGAGTAGGGTATTACACCACAACGGTGGCCCAAACCAGTATAAATCTCGTGTCCTTTGTGTTGCGAGTTCGTCGAGTTAGTCCTTGAGATCTTAGCAAAGCTAGGACGTGGATCGGTAGGGGGAGATCTTCGTGCGCACCCCAGAGTTCGAACCTTAAGGGTTTTGCCAGAACCCGTGATCCGACACTATTAACCGAAGGCCCAGTGCAAATTGTTTTTTTTGCCTATTTTAGTGTTTCGCAGAAAAGGAATATCAAACGGAATCCAAACGGAACGAAACCTTCGCGAGGATCTTTTTTGGAACAAACGCAGTCTAGGAGACTTGGAGTGGAAGTCAGGCAGGCAACAAGGTGGCCACGAGGCAGGAGGGCATGCCCCGGGGGGTAGGCGCGTCCCCACCCTTGTGGGCCCCTCGTAGCTCCACCGACCTACTTCTTTCGCCTATATATACTCTTATACCCTGAAAACATCCAGGGGAGCCACGAAACCACTTTTCCACCGCCGCAACCTTCTGTACCCATGAGATCCCATCTTGGGGCCTTTTCTGGCGATCTGCCGGAGGGGGATTCGATCACGGAGGGCTTCTACATCAACACCATAACAATTCCGATGATGTGTGAGTAGTTCACCACAGACCTTCGGGTCCATAGTTATTAGCTAGATGGCTTCTTCTCTCTCTTTGGATCTCAGTACAAAGTTTTCCTCGATGTTCTTGGAGATTTATTCGATGTCATACTCTTTTGCGGTGTGTTTGCCGAGATCCGATGAATTGTGGGTTTATGAACTTGATTATCTATGAATATTATTTGGTTCTTCTCTGAATTCTTATATGCATGATTTGATATCTTTGCAAGTCTCTTCGAATTATCGGTTTAGTTTGGCCTACTAGATTGATCTTTCTTGCAATAGGAGAAGTGCTTAGCTTTGGGTTCAATCTTGTGGTATCCTTTCCCAGTGATAGCACGGGAAGCAAGGCACGTATTGTATTGTTGCCATCGAGGATAAAAAGATGGGGTTTATATCATATTGCTTGAGTTTATCCCTCTACATCATGTCATCTTGCTTAAAGCGTTACTCCGTTATTATGAACTTTATACTCTAGATGCATGCTGGATAGCGGTCGATGTGTGGAGTAATAGTAGTAGATGCAGAATCGTTTCGGTCTACTTGACACGGACGTGATGCCTATAGTCACGATCATTGCCTTAGATATCATCATAACTATGCAGTTTTCTATCAATTGCTCGGCAGCAATTTGTTCACCCACCGTAATACATGCTATCATGAGAGAAGCAACTAGTGAAACCTATGGCCCCCGGGTCTACTTTACATCATATAAGTTTCCAATCTACAATTCTAGTTTACTATTTATTTGCAATCTTTATTTTCCAATCTATACAACAAAAATACCAAAAATATTTATCTTATTATCTTTATCAGATCTCACTTTTTCAAGTGGCCGTGAAGGGATTGACAACCCCTTTATCGCATTAGTTGCAAGGTTCTTGATTGTTTGTGCAGGTACTAGGTGACTCGCGTATAGTCTCCTACTGGATTGATACCTTGGTTCTCAAAAACTGAGGGAAATACTTACGCTACTTTGCTGCATCACCCTTTCCTCTTCAAGGGAAAACCAACGCATGCTCAAGATGTAGCATGGTGTTATGTGAACGTCGACTACATGACACTTCACCATGATTTGGGCCTAGGGGAAGGCATTGGGTAGTAATAAGTAGATGATGGGTTGCTAGTGTGACAGAAGCTTAAACCCTAGTTTATGTGTTGCTTCGTAAGGGGCTGATTGGATCCACATGTTTCATCCTATGGTCAGATTTATCTTAATTCTTCTTTCATAGTTGCGGATGCTTGCGAGAGGGGTTAGTCATAAGTGGGAGGCTTGTCCAAGTAAGGAAAACACCCAAGCACCGGTCCACCCACATATCAAATTATCAATGTAACGAACATGAATCATATAGACATGATGACAACTAACTTGACAATAATTCTCATGTGTCCTCGGGAGCACTTTGCTTTATATAAGAGTTTGTCCAGGCTTGTCCTTCGCTAGAAAAAGGATTGGGCCACCTTGCCGCACCTTAGTTACATTTGTTACTTGTTACCCGTTACAAATTATCTTATCACACAACTATCTGATACCGATAATTTCAGTGCTTGCAGAGAATACCTTGCTGAAAACTGCTTGTCATTTCCTTCTGCTCCTAGTTGGGTTCGACACTCTTACTTATCGAAAGGAGTACGATAGATCCCCTATACTTGTGGGTCATTAGGGACTAATAGTCATTGCAATAATGTGATCAGTGGCCAAAATATATATAGAATTAATAGTGATTCGGATTTCGAGGCTCGATAAAAAGACTGGCTTTCAAGGTTGAAGTCTTGCTTCGGTGAAGCTGGCATGATAGACTTGGTTTATCCTTGCTTTCTGTAAGCCGGATCTCACATGACTTAAGCTGCCGTTTTAACCTTGACGAGTCCAGGGCCATAAAGATTGACTGTCAAGAGTATGGCGGGTCATCTTTTTGAAGTAGCGTCAAGCAGACAGGCATGTTTAACCAACATATTATGGTGTTTTTGCCAGGTCAAGAGGGTGAGAAAGCTAAACTCGGTGAGTTGGAAGCCCCGAAGTGACCTATGATAAACAAATAAAAGACTCATGCACAATATATGAGAAGAAACGACAGAGGCCTCGAGTTTCGGGGATGCCAGCTTTATTATATTTGATCATAAAAAAGGTATATACATGATGTAAGTATGTACAATGACTGGAGCCAGTGTATTAAGGTAGAAGATGAGCAATGTTCCAGGGCTTGTTGTCTCCTCCTCAGAGGTATGTGATTTGTTGTGCTCACGTATGTCGACGAGATAATACGGCCCGTTGTTGAGGTTTTTGCTAACCACAAACGGCCCTTCCCAAGGAGGTGAAATTTTATGCATGCCTGTCTGATCTTGAATTAAAGGAGCACTATGTCGCCCTCCTGGAAAGTGCAGCTTCGAACCGCGTGACTATGATAGTGGCGCAGGTCCTGCTGATAAATCCTTGATCGAGCCGCCGCAAGATCACGTTCTTGTTCTAGAGCATCCAAGGCATCCCAACGAGCCGTCTTGTTATCTGTTTCGACGTAAGCCGCCACCCTGGGCGAGTCATGTCAGATGTCACTGGGGAGAACCGCTTCTGCGCCCTAAACCATGAAGAACGGCATGTAACCCGTTGATATGTTGGGGGTGGTTCTTATGCTCCAAAGAACAGCAGGAAGCTCTTCAACCCAACAACCCAGGGTACGCTCCAAGGGAACCATGAGTCGAGGCTTGATCCCTCATAATATCTCCTAATTAGCACGCTCGGCCTGGCCATTGGACTATGTTTGGGCCACTGATGAAACATCAAGCCGAATATGTTCCCTCTGACAGAACTCTTTCATAGCACCCGTAGATAGATTTGTTCCATTATTAGTGATAATACTATGAGGACAACCAAAGCGGAAGATAAGCTTTTTTAGGAACTGAACTGCAGTCGCCGCCTCACAACTGCTGACCGGCTCTGCTTCAACCCACTTGGTAAATTTATCAACCGCTACCAATAGGTGAGTCTTTTTGTCCTTAGACCTCTTAAAGGGTCCGACCATATCAAGCCCCCAGACCGCAAACGGCCAAGTGATTGGGATCATCCACAATTCTTGAGCCAGCACATGGGTTGTCGTGCAAATTTCTAGCAACCGTAACACTTGCGGACAATATCCTCTGCATCAGCGTGAGCCATCAACCAGAAAAAACCATATCGAAAACCCTTGGCCACTAGAGATCTTGACCCGGCATGATGACCATGGCCCACAACATGAATTTCTTGGAGGATCTCACAGCCTTCCTCAGGCGAAACACAACGCTGGAAGACGCCAATCACACTGCACCAGTGTAACTCGTCATTGACAACTGGCATGGACTTCGACCACCGAATGATTTGTTTGGCCAAAATTTCATCTTCTGGAAGCTCACTCTAGGTCAAATAAGCCAGATAAGGCAGTGTCCAATCTGGAATAGCATGTAGAGCCGCCACCAACTGTCCTTCCGGGTCTGGGACAGCGAGATCCTCTTCCGAAGGTAACTTAATAGAAGGGTTATGTAGCACATCAAGGAACACACTAGGGGGAACCGTCTTACACTGAGAACCCAGCCGGGACAACGCATCAGCCACCTCATTATGCCGCCGGTCTATATGATCCACTTGATAACCTTTGAAGTGACTAGCAACATTAGTCACTACCTGACGATAAGCCGCCATGAGCGGGTCTTAAGAATCCCACTTCCCTGAAACTTGTTGTGCAACGCGATCTGAGTCACCAAGGCATCTAACCCGGCTCAAGTTCATCTCCTTGGCCATACGGAGCCCATGTAGCAAAGCCTCATACTCAGCTGCATTGTTTGTATAGGGAAACATCAACATTAAAACATAACAAAACTGATCACCTCACGAAGAAGATATGACAACTCCAGCCCCCGAGCTTTCCAACTTTCTGGATCCATCAAAGTGTATTGTCCAGTATGTATTATCCGGCTTGTCCTCACATGTTTGCAGCTCTGTCCAATCATTGATGAAATCCACCAGAGCCTGAGACTTGATGACGATTCTGGGTACATATTTTAGATGATGTGGCCCAAGCTCAATTGCTTGTTGGAAATATGCCCTAGAGGCAATAATAAAGTGGTGATTATTATATTTCCTTAATCATGATAAAGGTTTATTATTCATGCTAGAATTGTATTGATCGAAAACTTAAATACATGTGTGGATACATATACAAATACGATGTCCCTAGTGAGCCTCTACTAGACTAGCTCGTTGATCAAAAGATGGTTAAGGTTTCCTAATCATAGACATGTGTTGTCATTTGATAAGGGGATCACATCATTAGGAGAATGATGTGATTGACAAGACCCATCCGTTAGCTTAGCATATGATCGTTCAGTTTATTGCTACTGCTTTCTCAATGTCAAATAGATATTCCTTCGACCATGAGATCATGCAACTCCCGGATACTGGAGGAATACCTTGTGTGCTATCAAACGTCACAACATAACTGGGTGATAATAAAGATGCTCTACAGGTATCTCCGAAGGTGTCTGTTGAGTTGGCATGGATCGATATTGGGATTTGTCACTCCATGTGATGGAGAGGTATCTCTGGGCCCTCTCGATAATACAACATCACAAGAAGCTTGCAAGAAAAGTGACTAAGGAGTTAGTTACGACATGATGTATTACAAAACGAGTAAAGAGACTTTCCGGTAACGAGATTGATAAGGTATGGAGATACCACGATCGAATCTCGGGCAAGTAACATACCGACAGACAAAGGGAACTACGTATGTTGTCATAAAGGTTTGACTGATAAAGATCTTCGTAGAATATGTAGGAACCAATATCGGCATCCAGGTCCCGCTATTGGTTATTGACCGGAGAAGCGTCTCGGTCATGTCTACATCATCCTCGAACCCATAGGTTCCGCATGCTTAACGTTCGTTGATGATATGGTATTATATGAGTTAAGTGAAATAGTGACTGTATGTTGTTCGGAGTCCCGGATGAGATCATGAACATGACAGGAACTCTGCAATGGTCCGGAGGTAAAGATTGATATATAGGACGATACTATTTGGTATCTGGAAAGGTTTCAGAAAGCATCGGGTATTTATCGGAT
The DNA here is from genome assembly GCF_018294505.1 of Triticum aestivum. Classification (NCBI taxonomy): domain Eukaryota; kingdom Viridiplantae; phylum Streptophyta; class Magnoliopsida; order Poales; family Poaceae; genus Triticum; species Triticum aestivum. The sequence continues at coordinate 207,150,383 of NC_057811.1, read as the reverse complement.
CACCGGAAGGTGTTCTGAGAAGGCCACGGGGAGTTATTGGGCTTATTGGGCCAACGAGGGAAGCACACTGATACGTCCATTTTGCAACATGATTTCCTACTGTTATTTATAATGTTTTTATGCATAGTAATGCTTTATGGAGTAATTCTAATGCCTTTTCTCTCGTAATATGCAAGGTTTACACAAAGAGGGAGAATGCCAGCAGTTGAAATTCTAGACCTGAAAAAGGTACGCCAGAGTTACCTCTTCTGCACATCTCCAAATGAGCTGAAAATTTACAAAGAATTATTTTGGAATATATAAAAAATACCGAAGCAAATAACTTCGGAGGGGGGGAACCTGGTGAGAACATGACACTAGGGCGTGCCAGGCCCCCAGGGGCGCCCTCGTGGGTTGTGCTCAGCCCAGCCCACCTCCGGTGCCCATCTTCTGGTATATAAGTCATTTTGACCTAGAAAAAAGGGGGGGACTTTCGGAACGAAGCGCCGCTGTCTCGAGACGGAACTTGGGCAGGAGCACTTTTGCCATCCCGCGGACCGATTCCGCCGAGGGAACTTCCCTCCCCGAGAGGGAAATGGAAGCCATCGTCATCACCAACAACCCTCTCATCTTTGCAAGGGCAATCTCCATCAACATCTTAAACAACACCATCTCCTCTCAAACCCTAGTTCATCTCTTCTGTTCAATCTTTGTACCGGAACCTTCGATTGGTACCTGTGGGTGACTAGTAGTGTTGATTACATCTTGTAGTTGATTACTATATGGTTTGATTGGTGGAAAATTATATGTTCAGATCCATTATGCTATTTAATACCCCTCTGATCTTGAGCATGATTATCATTTGTGACTAGTTACTTTTCTTCTTGAGGTCACGGGACAAATCATATTGCAAGTAATCATGTGAATTTGATGTGTTCGATATTTTGATGATATGTATGTTGTGATTCCCTTAGTGGTGTCATGTGAACATCGACTACATGGCACATCGCCATATTTCTGTCTAAGGGAATGCATTGTGGAGTAGTTATTAGATGATGGGTTGCTAGAGTGCCAGAAGCTTAAACCCTAGTTTATGCACTACTTCGCAAGGGACCAATTTGGATCCAAAAGTTTAATGCTATGGTTAGATTTTATCTTAATACTTTTCTCGTAGTTGCGGATGCTTACGAGGGGGTTAATCATAAGTAGGAGGTTTATTCAAGTAAGAACAACACCTAAGCACCGGTCCACCCACATATCAAATTATCAATGTAGCAAACATGAACCAAACCAACATGATGAAAGTGACATGGTGAAATTCCCATGTACCCTCAAGAACGCTTTGCTTATCATAAGAAATCATTTTGGCTTGTCCTTGGCCACAAAAGGATACATCTACCTTGCTGCACTTTATTTTATCGATATTGTTACTTGTCCGTTACAAATTACCATGCTATCAAACTACCTGTTACCGACTATTTTAGTGCTTGCAGAAAATACCTTGCTGAAAACCACTTGTCATTTCCTTCTGCTCCTCGTTGGGTTCGACACCCTTATTTATTGAAAGGACTATGATTGATCCCCTATACTTGTGGGTCATCAAGACTCTTTTCTGACGCCGTTACCGAGGAGTGAAGCTCTCTTGGTAAGTGGAAATTGGTTAGGAAAAACTATTACTACATGCTGAAACTTATTGTCACTTATTACTGTATGTGTGGAACGACACCTATGGGATCACAAGAATCCCTACTATGGTTGCCAGGGCGCAGGGTTGCGAGAAGAGCAGGATTAGTAATCAGCACAAGGGTCGTTTACCCAGGTTCGGGCCGCCAGGATGCGTAAAACCCTAGTCCTGCTTTGGTGGGTGTATTTCAGGGAGTTCTTGAGCTCTCGAACTAGCTATGGTGGGGGTGCGGTCCCAAAGAGCCGAATCCTTCTCAAGTATGCCATGGGCCTCCTTTTATAGTCGAAAGGGGCTGCCACAGTGGCATACAGGAGGTGGAAAGGCGTACAGTATTGCGAGCTTATCGCTCGTATTACAGGATAAGACACATTTAATGCGTCGCTGAGGTGTCCCCTAGCTTTATCGGGGACGGGGCAAGGCCCGTCCCGTCCGTCGCCGCTCTTCCTTGCTTCGACACGCGCCCTGGCCAGCGATGCATGCGGTGCCATGTAGGCAGGCAGGAAGCTGAGGCGGCGCGGTGGTGGAGCCTCCACGAAGATCTGCATGCCGCCACGCAGGCGCTTGATGAGTTGGTCCGGGAGCTGCATGTTGCCACGCAGGTGCCTGCTCAGCTGGTTGAGCTGGCAGCTGCATGCGAACAGCGGTGGAAACTTGATTGGTGCGGGCCTGGCAGTGGCCCTGCTGGCATCCTTGGTGAGGGCCTTGCTGGGTGGCCCGGCAAGGGTCTTGCCGTGGCGCGCCGTCGTCCCCGGCAAGGACCTTGCCGGGGATCTAGTGGCCCTCCTCGGCAAGGATCTTGCCGAGGGTCGTCGTCTGCTAATCCTCATCTGATCTTGAGTGTTCCTTGTCTTCACAAAGATCTGCATGCCACCACAGAGGTGCCTCCCGAGCCCTGGCCCAACGTAGTTGATGGTGTTTGGGGGCGTGGGCTCACGGGTGGCTCGCTCTATTGGTGTTCGGGCGTGCTGCCCTGGCAAGGGTCTTGCCGGATCTGCTGAGGCCGTCCCCAGCAAGGGTCTTTCCGGGGAAAACTGCTCCGCCCCCTGCTCTTTTGCGACCTTGGTCTTGGCGTTGCTCTGGCTGCCTCGGGCTTCAGTTTTACCTTGGTTCACCTCCCCTGCTCTCTTGGTGTGGCCGTGGGCGCGGCTCCGGCTGCCCGTGCACAGATAAATGGGTACAAAGACGCGCCCCTTCGTTTGTAAACCGACAGGAGCCCCTGGGCCTGGTCCACACATAAGTGCGACACGTTGTTGGGCCAGGCCCAAAACGGTGCGCGGGCAGGCGAGGCGGTTTTTACCGCGGTAAAACTTTTCGCGCGCTGCGCTTCCCACATCCCGTGCGCGGCGTGGCGCGGTGTGTAGGGGTGCGCGTGACGTGGGCGGCATGCGCGGGGCAGTTTCCGCATACATGCGTCACATCGGGGTAAAGAGGTGGCTCGCTTCTTCCCCATAAAAAGAGGGAGGCGTGAAGGCGCGGCTCATTTACTGCGCGGGGGCGGGTCGCGGTCTTCAAGGCGTGCACACTCACGATCACGGGGCGGGGAGAGGTCGCTTCACCCGTCCCCTTGGTTCTGCATGTTCGCCACGCGTCCTTCGTGCGCTTGGGGTGGCAAGCGGTGGAGGCGGGAAACCGGGCCATCGTTGATTGGGGCAGCGGGTCGGTCTCGATTCCCTGCGCCCCTGCTGACTGGATTGGCCGAGCGGGGTGGCCGAGCCCCGACCCCGCCCCTCTATAAAGAGGGGGAAGGGGATGGCATCCCGCACTCTTGTCATCTATCTCCTCCTGCTTCTGCTTCTTCCTTTCATTTGCCATGGAGAAAGGGAATCCCGGTCCCTCGACGGTGGCGGTGAGGGTTGCTGCTCGACAGCGCGTCCCTCCTCCTCCTGAGCCCACGGTGGTGGAGCCGGCCGCGAGGGGAAGGGGGAGGGGGCGAGGCCATGGGCGAGGCCGGGGCAGAGGTCGTGGTGCTCGGGGAAGAGGAGGATGGGGCGATGCGCCGGCTTCGCCCCCGCCAACGATGCCTTTTCCGATGGAAGGCCATGTCGGAAACCAGCCCTGCGAGTTCTTCATCGGGCTGCACCGGCCTCCGCGTCGCCGTCTTCGTCTTCCTGCCCCGTTCGCTCGGGGGATAGAGCGTGACCCGCCCCAATCCCTCAGATTGCACATGAGGGCTGCGGGAATGGGGGCACGCGGGTCGACGTCGACTTCCCGTCTCCTCGGGTCATGTACCTCCATCGTGGATGGAAGACGTTCGCTCGCATCCACAGCCTGACGGCAGGGCTCGTCCTCTACTTGAAATTAATGGAGGACGGCCTGCTCTCCGTCAAGGTCTTCGAAGACTTCAGGACTCGCCTGAAGTGCTGCGTGGAGAGCTCCTTCGACGGAGATTCCGATGACGGAAGCTCTTCCTCGAGCGAAAGCGATGAGGAGGACAGCGGGGCAGATGACGGGGATGAGTCCGACTTGGCGTCGAACGCCCCGCGCCTGGGCGGGTGCGGCAGCAGCAACATCTGCACCTGGCCGCTTCTTCGGCAGAGTTTTGCCGGGGGAGGGGCTAGCTCCTTGAACTTCTCGGGGCCGTCTCCTTGGGCGGCTGGCGTCGGGAGGCTGCGGAAGAGGAAGAGGGAGGGAGGCAAGGTCGTCAACTCGGAGTACGCGGGCACCGACGCCTTCGTCGTGTATTGCCGGTCCTGCCGCCTCGTCTTCCAGCTCCTTTGCCGGCACCGTCATCACCGGCCCATCCGTAGGCGGCCACCGAGGTGTTCTCTTGGTGCTTTCTGCTTCTCGTAGCTCGCCTAGGCGCCCCTTTTGCCTCCTTGACCTACCTCCTGAGGAGAGGGACACGAAAGGGATTACGGGCATCTTATCTCTTTTTTAACCTGTAAGCCTTCGGGCCTTGTTAAATTTAAAGCTTGTAATCCCCCTTGTTCATGTTTTTCATTCCGTATGGACTGTACCTGTGTGGGATGTTTTTAATGAAAAAGGTATGTTTGCCGGGTTTTTCATTCGTGGGTAGACCCCGCGACAAGGAGCGAATCCTTGTTACAATTTAAGATAAAAGTTTTTCGCCCGGCAACAGGCCTTGCCGTCCCCCCACTTTATTCGACCATTCTCGCGCCCTTGGCGGAGGCAGGGATGAAGCAGGCTGAGGCTCCTCGTTGTACTTCCTTGCCACCGTGACTACAACCAAATCTGGGCCCAGGAGATAATCCTTGGGTATAGAAAAGGGGAGCACGGTGGCCTAGAAATAAAACAAGGTTTCACATATCCCAGTTCCGTTCCAAAATGAATGATAGAGGATGAAAGACTTATCTGGATCTGCAGCCCCCGGCAACCTCGTCTTGCCGCGGTTGGATCCTTGTGCTTGCAGCCCCCGGCAACTCTGGTTCGCCGGGCTCGGGACGACTGTCCGTTTAGTTTCTTCCAAGTAGCTTAGCAGAAGTGCTCATGTGCCATGCGAACCAAAGGAGGACAGAAAAGAAACAGATAGACGCGCACTCGACCTCTAGGCTAGGGGCTAGTCGCCGCTAAGCACTATCAACCCTAACCAAAGAAGAGACTCGACCTAGCATGCATGCTATAACTTAGGGCGCCAGCGCTTCATTTATTTATGCTCAGGGTCTGCGCCTGGCTTTGTACAAAGGGTTACATGCCTTGCCGGCAAAGCTCGTACAAAAGGTGGCTTGCCGGGAGGCCCGGCAAGCCGCACCTTATGGGTAAAACTTGTGAAGATGCTCGATGTTCCAGGAGTTGCTCACTAGGACGGCATCCTCGGTCTACAGGCGGACTGCGCCGGGCCTAGTGACTCGTATTACCCGATAAGGGCCTTCCCACTTTGGCGTCAACTTGTTGGAATTCTTGGCCGACTGAACGCGCCAAAGAACAAGGTCGCCTTCCTCAAAGCTTTGGGCATGAACCTTGCGGCTATGATAGTGGCGCAAGGCTTGCTGGTAGCATGCTGCTCTCACAGCCGCTCGAAGACGATCTTCCTCAAGGAGCGTCGCTTCATCTTGCCGCGACTGCTCTTGCTCAAGCTCATCATAAGCGAGCACTCGAGGTGACCCGTATATGAGTTCCGTGGGGAGAACTGCCTCCGCCCCATATACTAGGGCGAAGGGTGTCTGGCCGGTGGCTCGATTTGGCGTCGTTCTGATCGACCAAAGAACCGCCGGCAATTCATCAATCCAGCGCCTTCCGCTCTTATGCAGCCTATCAAAGGTCTTCGTTCTCAGGCCTCGCAACACTTCAGCATTCGCCCTCTCTGCTTGGCCGTTCCTCCGGGGGTGTGCCACGGAAGCTAAACAGACCTTACTGCCGAGGTCTTGAATGTACTGCACGAAGGTGTGGCTTGTGAATTGCGTGCCGTTGTCGGTGATGACCCTGTTTGGCACACCAAAACGGCAGACTCGTCCCTTGAAGAACTTGATGGCTGATTGTGTTGTCACCTTCCTCACTGGTTCTACCTCTGGCCACTTTGTGAACTTGTCGATTGCAATGTGCAAGTACTCAAAGCCCCCGACAGCACGGGGGAAAGGGCCCAGTATGTCGAGCCCCCAGACCGAGAATGGCCAGGAGAGAGGGATCGTTTGAAGGGCTTGAGTTGGTTGATGAAGTCTCTTTGAATGGAACTGGCATGCTTCACACTTGGTTACTAGTGCCGTCGCATCCTGGAGGGCGGTGGGCCAGAAGAAACCTTGCCGGAACGCCTTCCCGGCAAGGGCCCTCGACCCTATGTGGGAGCCACATATGCCTCCATGTATCTCTACCAACAGCTCCAGTCCTTCCTCTCGGGGGATGCATCTTAATTTCACGCCGTTCGGCCTTCTCCTGTACAGGACGTCGTCGACGAACTGGTACAGGGCGGACCGGCGGGCTACTTTTTCCGCTTCTTCCAGCTCCTCAGGAAGTTCCCCTGTTTGGAGGAATCAAACAGTATGCTGCACCCACGCCGGAGCCTGGGGCTCGACGGCAAGGACCAAAGGCATTTCCTCAGCCATGGGCGCGGCTGTCTCCATGGCCAGGGCTTGACGCCCTGCCGGACCCAGCTGCCCTTTGGCAGGCTCAATGTCCACGGCAGCACCCTTGCCGGCGGTCCCAGGGGGCTCGGTAGGAAAGTACCTGCCGGGACCTGACTTCCTCCGCTTGTTCTACCCCGTTGATGGTTCGACAGATGGTTGAGTTAACCAGAGCAAGAAGGTACCTGGTTCCACAGGTAGCTTGAATGCAGCACGCTTTGACTGGTAATCGGCGATGTCGTTCTCCACTCGGGGGACGTGCTCCGCTTGGATACCGTCAAAGCGCTCCTCCATCTTCCTCACCTCATCTATGTAAGCCTCCATCAACGTGCTCTGGTAATCCTTGTTGGCCTGTCTGACAACAAGCTGCGAGTCACCCCTGATGATGAGCTTCTTAACCCCGAGGTCCGCCGCGATCCTGAGACCGCCAAGCAGCCCCTCGTACTCCACAGTGTTGTTGGTGGACATCTCCCTGGGAAAGTGCATCTGGACCACGTACTTGAGGTGCTCTCCGGTGGGTGTGACGAGGAGCACGCCGGCACCGGCGCCTTGTAGCGAGAAAGCCCCATCAAAGTACATGATCCAGTCGTGGTCTACTTCCTTGCCGGGGAGAGTGGTCTCCTGGATTTCTTCATCGGGCGTTGAGGTCCATTCGGCAATGAACTCCGCCAGGACTCTACTCTGGATTGTCGAGGTGTTTTCGAACTTCAAACCAAAACTTGATAACTCCAAGGCCCATTCCACAATCCATCCAGTTGCATCTGGGTTATGCAGTATCCGTTGCAATGGGAGGCGAGTGACGACAGTGATCTCGTGGGCTTGGAAGTAATGACGCACCTTCCTCGAGGCCATAAGGAGGCCGAAGAGCAATTTTTGCACACCGGAGTACCTCGACCTAGCCCCTGCAAGAGGGAGCTGACAAAATAAACTGGGTGCTGCATCATCTTCTTCTTCTGCACCATCTCAACCGACTGCGCAGGCACTGCCTCGGTGGCATCAGACTCTGCCGGGGGCCTTGCCTTGCCGGCATCAGGCCCTGCCGGGGGAATCTTTGGCTTGCCATCCTCTGGTTCTGCCGTTGCCACTGCCTCTTCATCGACCTCCCTTTGTGCCACCAGTGCGGCGCTGACCACTTGATTCGTCGCTGCTAGATACAGCAGCAACGGCTCTTGTGGTTTAGGCGCAACCAGTATCGGCGTGGAGGAAAGGTATTTCTTCAGATCCTGCAACGCCGCCTCGGCTTCTGGGTTTCACTCCACTGGGCCTGCCTTCTTCAAGATCTTGAAGAAGGGAAGGGCATGCTCGGCGGACTTGGAGATGAATCGGCTCATGGTGGCAACACAGCCAGTGAGCCGACACACATCGTTAATCCGCTTGGGCGCCTCAATCTGCTCAATAGCTTTGATTTTGTCTGGGTTTGCCTCGATCCCGCGCTGCGACACAAAGAATCCGAGAAGCTTGCCGGACGGAACACTGAAGACACACTTCTCAGGGTTCAGCTTAAGGTTGATCTTGCGCAGGTTGGCAAATGTCTCTTCCAGATCTTGCACAAGAGTTGGCACGTCCTTGGTTTTGACCACTATGTCATCCATGTATGCCTCCATATTTCTATGGAGTTGAGGTTCAAAACCAATTTGGACTGCTCTTGCAAACGTTGAGCTAGCATTCTTCAACCCGAAAGGCATCCGTAAAAAGCAATACATACCACATGGGGTGATGAAAGTTGTCTTCTCTTCATCCTCTCTTGTCATGAAGATTTGGTGGTAGCCTGAGTAGGCGTCGAGGAATGACAACAGATCACACCCAGCCGTGGAGTCAACAATCTGGCCGATGCGCGGCAACGGGAAGGGGTCTTTAGGACAAGCCTTATTGATATCTGTGTAATCAATACACAGCCTCCACTTCCCATTTGCCTTGCACACCACTACCGGATTGGCCAACCACGTTGGGTGGAGCACTCCTCTCACCAAACCCGCCACGTCCAATTTCCTGATCTCCTCTGTGATGAATTGCTGCCTCTCCAAAGCCTGCTTTCTGACCTTCTGCTTGACGGGCCACGCATGAGGGCAGACAGCTAGGTGGTGCTCAATCACCTCCCTGGGAACACCGGGGATGTCGGACGCTTGCCACGCAAACACATCGACATTCGCCTGCAGGAAGGTGACGAGCGCGCCTTCCTATTTGCTATCGAGGGTGGAGCCTATGTTGAAGGCCCCTCCCGTGCCCTCCTCCCTGGCGGACACCTTCTTGGTCTGCGATGGCTCGGCTCTGGATTTCTCGCTCTTGCTGGTAGAGCTCTCTGGCACGTCCTTGATGGTAGTGCAACACTCCGAAGTGGTGTGCTTGCCGGAGTGGGTGCGAGAGGTCCTGTCGGGCTTCATCTTCCCTCCCGGGCGTTCAGCAGCAGGAGCCTTGACGGCAGCTGCTGCAACTGCTTCCCGGTAGAGTTGGTCGGCGCAAATCAGCGCATCCTTCTTGTCGGAGGGGACGGAGATGATGGTCAACGGCTGATGTCTACTACACAACCTTGTTCTTGTAGACGTTGTTGGGCCTCCAAGTGCAGAGGTTTGTAGGACAGTAGCAAATTTCTCTCAAGTGGATGACCTAAGGTTTATCAATCCGTGGGAGCCGTAGGATGAAGATGGTCTCTCTCAAGCAACCCTGCAACCAAATAACAAAGAGTCTCTTGTGTCCCCAACACACCCAATACAATGGTAAATTGTATAGGTGCACTAGTTCGGCGAAGAGATGGTGATACAAGTGCAATATGGATGGTAGATATAGGTATTTGTAATCTGAAAATATAAAAACAGCAAGGTAACTAATGATAAAAGTGAGCATAAACAGTATTGCAACGCTAGGAAAGAAGGCCTAGGGTTCGTACTTTCATAGTGCAAGTTCTCTCAACAATAATAACATAACTGGATCATATAACTATCCCTCAACATGCAACAAAGAGTCACTCCAAAGTCACTAATAGTGGAGAACAAACGAAGAGATTATGGTAGGGTACGAAACTACCTCAAAGTTATTCTTTAGGATCAATCTATTCAAGAGTTCGTACTAGAATAACACCTTAAGACACAAATCAACCAAAACCCTAATGTCACCTAGATACTCCAATGTCACCTCAAGTATCCGTGGGTATGATTATACGATATGCATCACACAATCTCAGATTCATCTATTCAACCAACACATAGAACTTCAAAGAGTGCCCCAAGGTTTCTACTGGAGAGTCAAGACGAAAACGTGTGCCAACCCCTAAGCATAAGTTCACGAGGTCACGGAACCCGCAAGTTGATCACCAAAACATACATCAAGTGAATCACGTGATATCCCATTGTCACCACAGATACGCACATGCAAGACATACATCAAGTGTTCTCAAATCCTTAAAGACTCAATCCGATAAGATAACTTCAAAGGGAAAACTCAATCCATTACAAGAGTAGAGGGGAAGAAGCATCATAAGATCCAACTATAATAGCAAAGCTCGCGATACATCAAGATCGTATCACCTCAAGAACACGAGAGAGAGAGAGATCAAACACATAGCTACTGGTACATACCCTCAGCCCCGAGGGTGAACTACTCCCTCCTCGTCATGGAGAGCGCTGGGATGATGAAGATGGCCACCGGTGAGGGATCCCCCCTCCGGCAGGGTGCCGGAACAGGGTCATGATTGTTTTTTGGTGGCTACAGAGGCTTGCGGCGGCGGAACTCCCAATCTATTCTGCTCCCCGATGGTCTTAAGGTATATGGAGATATATAGGCGAAAGAAGTCGGTCAGGGGAGCCACGAGGGGCCCACGAGGGTGGAGGGCGTGCCCAGGGGGGTGGGCGCGCCCCCTGCCTCGTGCTCTCCTCATTGATCCCCTGACGTGCACTCCAAGTCTCCCGGATTGCTTTCTTTCCAAAATTAACTAGCCCGAAGGTTTCATTCTGTTTGGACTCCGTTTGATATTCCTTTTCTTCGAAACACTAAAACAAGGGAGAGAACAGGAACTCGCACTGGGCTTTGGGTTAATAGGTTAGTCCCAAAAATCATATAAAAGTGCTTAGTAAATCCCATTAAATATCCAAGATGGATAATATAATAGCATGAATACTTCATAAATTATAGATACGTTGGAGACGTATCAACGGCCCGGGCATCTTTAGCATGTTGTAGGCGTAGTGTGACGCCGCCATGAACTTGGCTAGTGCCGGGCGACCGAGGATCCCGTTGTAGGGTAAGGGGATCTTGGCCACGTGGAAGATGATCCTCTCCGTCCTGTAGTTCAACTCTCCTCCAAACGTCACGGGCAGTGTGACCTTCCCCTTCGGCTAGCTCCTCCCCGGATTGACCCTTGAAACGTGCCCATTTCCTCGAGGTCTCCATCAGGAATTTGAAGCCTTTTGATCACAACAGGCGAGATCAAGTTCAGGCCGGCCCTGCCGTCGACCAACATCTTGTTCACCTTGAGGTTGCGTATACAATGTTTGCTAACCTTCAAAAAAATTACCACCTCTACTTCTTATATGTGAAGGCATTACTCCCCATGGGAAAGGCATATGAAACATATATAATTTCAGATTTATGACATTCAAATCATTCAACCATTTACTCATAGGATATAAGTGAAGCACACGAGTAAATGACAAACTACTCCAAAAAGATATAAGTGAAGATCAATGAGTAGTTTAATAATTATGCAACTATGTGAAGACTCTCTCTCATTTAAGAATTTCAGATCTTGGTATTTTATTCAAACAGCAAGCAAAACAAAAGAAAATAAAATGACGCTCCAAGCAAAACACATATCATGTGGTGAATAAAAATATAGCTCCAAGTAAAGTTACCGATGAACGAAGACGAAAGAGGGGATGCCATCCGGGGCATCCCCAAGCTTAGGCTCTTGGTTGTCCTCGAATATTACCTTGGGGTGCCTTGGGCGTCCCCAAGCTTAGGCTCTTTCCACTCCTTATTCTATAGTCCATCGAATCTTTACCCAAAAATTGAAGACATCACAACACAAAACTTAACAGAAAATCCCGTGAGCTCCGTTAGCGAAAGAAAACTAAACACCACTTCAAGGTACTGTAATGAACTCATTCTTTATTTGTATTGGTGTTAAATCTACGGTATTCCAACTTCTCTATGGTTTATAAACTATTTTACTAGCCATAGATTCATCAAAATAAGCAAACAACACACGAAAAACAGAATCTGTCAAAAATAGAACAGTCTGTAGTACTCTGCAACTAACGCAAACTTCTGGAACTCCAAAAATTCTACCAAAATAGGGTGACCTAGAAAATTTGTTTATTGATCTTCTGCAATTGCAATCAATATTTTATCACGTTCTGGTGATTTTTAACAATTGTTTTCGTGAACAGAATGTTTCTGCAATTTTCAGCAAGATCAAATAACTATCATCCAAGAAGATCCTATAGGTCTTACTTGGCACAAACACTAATTAAAACACAAAACCACATCTAAACAGAAGCTAGATGGATTATTTATTACTAAACATAAGCAAAAAGCAAGGAACAAAAATAAAATTGGGTTGCCTCCCAACAAGCGCTAACGTTTAACGCCCCTAGCTAGGCATGATGATTTCAACGATGCTCACATAAAGGATAAGAATTGAAACATAAAGAGGGCATCGTGAAGAATATGACTAGCAAATTTAAGTCTAACCCACTTCCTATGCATAGGGATTTTGTGAGCAAACAATTTATGGGAACAATAATCAACTAGCATAGGAAGGCAAAATAAGCATAACTTTAAAACTTTAAGCACATAGAGAGGAAACTTGATATTATTGCAATTCCTACAAACATATATTCCTCCCTCATAATAATTCAGTAGCATCATGAATTAATTCAACAATATAACCAGCACCTAAAGCATTCTTTTCAAGATCTACAAGCATAGAAAATTTACTACTCTCCACATAAGCAAAATTCTTCTCATTCGGGAAAGTGGGAGGATCATAAGAGACTTGAATACTATAAATTGTTTCCACATTAAAAGAGTAATGTTCAGAAAAAGGTGAATCATAATCATGACAAGTTTTATAAATATAATCATCACTACTTTTTATAGCATAAGTTTCATCACAATAATCATCATAAGTAGCAACTTTGTTCTCATCATAATCGATTGAAACCTCTTCCGAGATAGTGGAATCATTACTAAATAAAGTCATGACCTCTCCAAATCCACTTTCATATTCATCACAATAAGATTCAACATCCTTCAAAATAGTGGGATCATTACTTCCTAAAGTTGACACTCAACCCAATTTCATCAATATAATCATCATAAGTAGGAGGCATGCTATCGTCATTATAAATTTGCATATCAAAACTTGGGAGACTAAAAATATCATCTTCATTAAATGTAGCATCCCCAAGCTTGGGACAAACATTAATTGCAGCAAATATATTCTCAAAAACATCATCTTCTTCAAACATAGCATCCCCAAGCTTGGGCCTTTTTATATCATAAGCATAATCACTCTCATCATTAATAGTATGGATAGCACCAATAGTATATCAATTATCATATTCTTCCAAGCAAGTGCCAAAAAGATTTTCAAGATCATACGAAGTATGTATCTTCCCAATCATAATCATCACAACAAGCAATAGGAATAACGAGATCATCATCAAGTGCATCATCTTCCACAATTATTTTTTGATTCATTTTCATGGGGCACAACAATAATAGGAGCAACATTATTTGGGGGAGATATCTTTTTACATCTCTTCCTTTTTATTTTCTTATTCTTCACATCATGTGTGGGTTCAATCCTCTTTTTGGAGCTCCTTATAAATGAGATTGGTCGAATAGAAGGCTCCTCCTCGTTACCTGATTCATCATAAGAAATAATAGGAGGATATTGGGAAGTCTCTTCCCTTTCATTAGTATTCTCTTCATCTTCTATTTGTTTTATTTTCTTTATGTAATTGGCAATATAAGGATTTTCAACGCAATTCACCGCACAATACATATAAATTTCTTCTAGGTCAATATCGAGGAATTTCTCAAGGTTATATTCTGGAATAATCTTAGTTTGACGTTTCATTTCTTCATAACCCAAAAGCAAACTAAGTTCATTATAATGTGCAAGGGAAATCAAGTCATCACAATTTTTGGACACGATTAGATCATGAAACAATTTGAATCGGATAGTTAAATGACCACGTTCATTGCAAAGTTCACAAGTACGGCTAAGAAAATTTAAATTTTTAGCACAAACATCTAGCCTTTGCAACCATTTAGTTTCTAAGTACTTATGCCTCTTACAAAATCTATCTTTCCCTTTTTGGTATGTATTTTTAAACTCTATGCACTCCACAAAAATCGACATGCTTATAAGAGATATTTTCATCATGACTAGTGCAATCATCATTAGTACCATGGATATTCAAGGAGTTCATACTAACAACGTTGCAATCATGCTCATCATTCAAAGATTTAGTGCCAAATTTTTTAATGCATTCTTCTTCTAACACTTTGGCACAATTTTCCTTTCCATCATACTCACGAAAGATATTAAAAAGATGAAGCGTATGAGGTAAACTTAATTCCATTTTTTTCTTTTATAAACTAAACTAGTGCTAAAACAAGAAACAAAAATATTCGATTGCAAGATCTAAAGATATACCTTCAAGCACTCACCTCCCCGGCAACGGCGCCAGAAAAGAGCTTAGTTGACGGGGTGTGAGTGCCGCTTACCTAGCCTCCCCGGCAATGGCGCCAGAAAAGAGCTTGATGTCTACTACACAACCTTGTTCTTCTAGACGTTGTTGGGCCTCCAAGTGCAGAGGTTAGTAGGACAGTAGCAAATTTCCCTCAAGTGGATGACCTAAGGTTTATCACTCCGTGGGAGGCGTAGGATGAAGATGGTCTCTCTCAAGCAACCCTGCAACCAAATAACAAGGAGTCTCTTGTGTCCCCAACACACCCAATACAATGTTAAATTGTATAGGTGCACTAGTTCGGCGAAGAGATGGTGATACAAGTGCAATATGGATGGTAGATATAGGTATTTGCAATCTGAAAATATAAAAACAGCAAGGTAACTAATGATAAAAGTGAGCGTAAACGGTATTGTAATGCTAGGAAACAAGGCCTAGGGTTCATACTTTCAATAGTGCAAGTTCTCTCAACAGTAATAACATAACCGGATCATATAACTATCCCTGAACATGCAACAAAGGGTCACTCCAAAGTCACTAATAGCGGAGAACAAACAAAGAGATTATGGTAGGGTACGAAACTACCTCAAAGTTATTCTTTAGGATCGATCTATTCAAGAGTTCGTACTAGAATAACACCTTAAGACACAAATCAACCAAAACCCTAATGTCACCTAGATACTCCAATGTTACCTCAAGTATCCGTGGGTATGATTATACGATATGCATCACACAATCTCAGATTCATCTATTCAACCAACACATAGAATTTCAAAGAGTGCCCCAAGGTTTCTACTGGAGAGTCAAGACGAAAACGTGTGCCAACCCCTAAGCATAAGTTCACAAGGTCACGGAACCCGCAAGTTGATCACCAAAACATACATCAAGTGAATCACGTGATATCCCATTGTCACCACAGATACACACATGCAAAACATACATCAAGTGTTCTCAAATCCTTAAAGACTCAATCCGATAAGATAACTTCAAAGGGAAAACTCAATCCATTACAAGAGAGTAGAGGGAAGAAGCATCATAAGATCCAACTATAATAGCAAAGCTCGCGATACATCAAGATCGTATCACCTCAAGAACACGAGAGAGAGAGAGAGAGATCAAACACATGGCTACTGGCACATACCCTCAGCCCCGAGGGTGAACTACTCCCTCCTCGTCATGGAGAGCACCAGGATGATGAAGATGGACACCGGTGAGGGATCCCCCTCCGGCAGGGTGCCGGAACAGGGTTCCGATTGGTTTTTGGTGGCTAGAGAGGCTGGCGGCGGCGGAACTCCCGGTCTATTCTACTCCCCGATGGTTTTAGGGTATATGGATATATATAGGCGAAAGAAGTCGGTCAGGGGAGCCACGAGGGGCCCACGAGGGTGTAGGTCGCGCCCAGGGGGGGTGGGCGCGCTCCCTGCCTCGTGCTCTCCTCGTTGATCCCCTGACGTGCACTCCAAGTCTCCCGGATTGCTTTCTTTCCAAAAATAACTCGCCCGAAGGTTTCATTCCATTTGGACTCCGTTTGATATTCCTTTTCTTCGAAACACTGAAACAAGGGAAAAAACAGGAACTGGCACTGGGCTCTGGGTTAATAGGTTAGTCCTAAAAATCATATAAAAGTGCTTAGTAAAGCCCGTTAAACATCCAAGATGGATAATATAATAGCATGAATACTTCATAAATTATAGATACGTTGGAGACGTATCAACGGCCCGGGCATCTTTAGCATGTTGTAGGCGTAGTGTGACGCCGCCATGAACTTGGCTAGTGCCGGGCGGCCGAGGATCCCGTTGTAGGGCAAGGGGATCTCAGCCACGTCTAAGATGATCCTCTCCGTCCTGTAGTTCAACTCTCCTCCAAACGTCACGGGCAGTGTGACCTTCCCCTTCGGCTGGCTCCTCCCCGGATTGACCCCTTGAAACATGCCCATTTCCTCGAGGTCTCCATCAGGAATTTGCAGCCTTTTGATCACGACAGGCGAGATCAAGTTCAGGCCGGCCCCGCCGTCCACCAACATCTTGTTCACCTTGAGGTTGCGTATCGTTGGCGAGACCAACAATGGAAAACACCCGACCGCGGTTGTGCGGTCAGGGTGGTCCTCGGCGTCAAAGATGAGGGGCGTGCTGGACCACTTCAGCGGCTTCTGAGCACCGAGCGACGGCTCCGCTGCTGTAATCTCACGCGCCCATTTTTTGAGTTGGCGGTGAGAAGTATGCAACGAGGCACCACCATCGAGGCACATGGCCTCCGTAGCCCTCTGGAACTCTTGCTCACCGGACTCGTTGCCCTCGTCGTGATCATCGTGTTCTTGTTTCTTGTAACGGCCCCGGGCGGGCCTCTCTTGCTGGTTGTCCTTGCCGGGGCGGCTTCCTTGGCCGCCACGCTTCTTGCCGGATCCCTGGGCACCGTCCTGACCTTTCTCCTTGTCCTGCCTCTCGTACTCAGCTTTTTGCTTCTCAGCAAGCAGCTCGACTTGTCGGCAGTTCTGGAGGTCATGGCCCTTGGTGTGGTGTATCTTGCAGTATTGCTTGCCGGAGCCCCGTGGCTTGTCGGCAGCTGCTAAGGCCCGGCAAGCGGCGCACCCGGCAATCTCCTTGCCAGGGCCGTCTGCTTTGACCTTCTTGGTAGCGCCGGTGTCGTCAGACCCCGCGACGGCAAGCACGGCCTTGCCCTTGCGTTTCCGGTTGCGACGCCGGCCCTTCTTCGTTGGGGTGGCGGCGTCTTTGTCAGTATAGTCGGTTTCCGCGCCGGCGTCTTCGCCGGGGTACTTCCTTCCCTCTTCGGCCCGGGCGCATCTATCGGCCAGAACGTAGAGCTCAGCAACATCCTTAACCTTGGTCATCGCTAGCTCTTCACGCATCTTGTGGTTGCGCACGTTCTGATGGAACGCGTTGATAGCAGCGGCGGGATGAACATCGGGGATGTTGTATTGCACCCGGCTGAATCTCTGGATGTACTTGCGCAGGGTTTCCCCCTCCTTCTGGGGAATGATGTGCAGATCACTGGCCTGGCCATGAGCTTGGTGGCCTCCTGTGAAGGCGCCAACGAATTCATGGCACAGATCCGACCAAGAAGAAATGGAATCCGCCGGCAAGTGCATCAGCCAAGACATAACATTGGGCTTCAGTGCCAGCGGGAAATAATTGGCAAGCACCTTGTCATCGCGAGCTCCGGCCGCCTGCATCGCGATGGTGTAGATGCTGAGGAACTCGGACGGATGGGTCTTGCCAGTATACTTCTCGCCGATGTCGGGCTTGAACGTGCGGTGGGACGGCCCCTGGAACAGCCGCAGCTCACGGGTAAAGGCCGGGCAGCCCAGCTCGTAAGGTAGGCCGCCGGAGCCTCCCGGTGCTGGGTGGTCCATAGCGGTCCCGCCCGCTTGTCTGACTGGTGGCTTGTATCACGCCGGCGCTCAATAGTGGTTCGAGCATCTTCGTGAGCTCGTTCTCGACGGACTTGGCGCTAATCGCGGCGGGTCCGCGGGTCGGACGATGCTATAGAGATGTTATCCAAGCGTCGTCTCGACGGGCGGACGCCCGCGGTGGCTGGCGAGGAGGAGGAGAGTGCACCGTCACCGCAGACCCCCTGGTCCTCCCAATGCCAGCATGTGGTGTCTCGGTGGAGCGCCGACCCGAGGGCCCCGCCGGTCGCCGATCATCTTTGTTGGCGATGGCGACGAGGCTCCGGATGGTGGCCCTCCACTCGTCGAGCTTCTCTATTGCGGGAGGGAAGTCGAGGAGCAGCTGCGCACGCGCCAAAGCTCCTGCTGGCGTGGGGGGCAGCGACAACTACGTGGATCGCGGCGCGCTTCGACTTCTAACCACGTTAGAAGGAGCTCCGTCACGACCCAGCGGCTGCGCGCCATTTTCGCCAGCATTTCGGCGGGCAGGCTGAACTCCTTCACCCCGCGGACGACGCACATGGCTCTTCCCATGGCGGTGTCCAGGGTCACCGGCGTGGTGACGCTGCTCGTCGCGCACACCATGGGAAGAGCGCGCAGTGGTCGCCGGCGTGGGCGTCTTGGAGGTCGTTGCGCCGCCCGGGGATGGCACGACGACACTCCTGGAGGGCCCCGTGCCGCCTGCGGGGGGCCCAGCTCCGTCTTTGGATCTGGCGACGTGCGGCCGGTCGTCTGGCGCGCGAACGATGCTGCTCGCCAGGCTCTGAATGCCAGGGCGATGCTGGTGCTCGCAGACCGCGGCCCGGGTTCTGTCCGCGACCGGTCCACTGCTCGTCCGCACCGGCACGGGCCGTTCGGCTCCCAACGAGCCGATCGCCGTGGCCATCTTCTTCTTGGGAGCCATGGCAACGAAGAGCTGCTAGGCTAACTACTAGACCAGATTCTCACAATTGCGCCCCCTACCTGGCGCGCCAAAGATGTCGGTGTGGAACGACACCTATGGAATCACAAGAATCCCTACTACGGTTGCCGGGGCGCAGGGTTGCGAGAAGAGCAGGATTAGTAATCCGCACAAAG
This sequence comes from Triticum aestivum, assembly GCF_018294505.1. Taxonomy (NCBI): domain Eukaryota; kingdom Viridiplantae; phylum Streptophyta; class Magnoliopsida; order Poales; family Poaceae; genus Triticum; species Triticum aestivum. The sequence goes on along the minus strand of NC_057811.1, from coordinate 207,131,528 downwards.
GTCATCTACCCAGGTTCGGGCCACGAGGATGCGTAAAACCCTAGTCTTTCTTTGGTGGGTGTATTTCAGGGAGTTCTTGAGCACTTCGAACTAGCTATGGTGGGGTGCGCGGTCCCAAAGAGCCGAATCCTTCTCCAGTATGCCATGGGCCTCCTTTTATAGTCGAAAGGGGCTGCCACAGTGGCATACAGGAGGTGGAAAGGCGTACAGTATTGCGAGCTTATCACTCGTATTATAGGACAAGACGCATTTAATGCGTCGCTGAGGTGTCCCGTAGCTTTATCGGGGACGGGGGCGAGGCCCGTCCCGTCCGTCGCCGCTCTTCCTTGCTTCGACACGCGCCCTGGCCAGCGATGCATGTGGTGCCATGTAGGCAGGTAGGCAGCTGAGGCGGCGCGGTGGTGGAGCCTCCACGAAGATCTGCATGCCGCCATGCAGGCGCTTGACGAGTTGGCCCGGGAGCTGCATGTTGCCACGCAGGTGCCTGCTCAGCTGGTTGAGCTAGCAGCTGCATGCGAACGGCGGTGGAAACTTGATTGGTGCGGGCCTGACAGTGGCCCTGCTGGCGTCCTTGGTGAGGGCCTTGCCGGGTGGCCCGGCAAGGGTCTTGCCGTGGCGCGCCGTCGTCCCCGGCAAGGACCTTGCCAGGGATCTAGTGGCCCTCCTCAGCAAGGATCTTGCCGAGGGTCATCGTCTTCTAATCCTCATTTGATCTTGAGTGTTCCTTGTCTTCACAAAGATCTGCATGCCACCACAGAGGTGCCTCCCGAGCCCTGGCCCAATGTAGTTGATGGTGTTTGGGGGCGTGGGCTCAAGGGTGGCTCCCTCTGTTGGTGTTCGGGCGTGCTGCCCCTGCAAGGGTCTTGCCGGGGCTGCTGAGGCCGTCCCCGGCAAGGGTCTTGCCGGGGAAAAATGCTTCGCCCACTGCTCCTTTGTGTCCTTGGTCTCGGCGTTGCGCTGGCTGCCTCGGGCTTCGGTTTTACCTTGGTTCACCTCCGCTGTTTTGCTTGGTGTGGCCGTGGGCGCGGCTCCGACTGCCTGTGCACAGGTAAAGGGGTACAAAGACGCGCCCCTTCGTTTGTACACCGACAGTTACTAGGGAGAACCATGCTTTGAGGGGTCTGTTCGGGGTATCTTCACCTCAATCGGAAGCCCAATTAGTTGCCCCTCAACCTACGGCACCTACTGAAAATATTGGTTATGAAATTCCTTTGGGTATGATAAAGCAACTGGTAGCTAATCCTTGTGCAGGAGATGGAACCGAACATCCTGATATGCACTTGATATATGCGGATGAAATTTGTGGATTATTTAAGGTTACGGGTTTATCCGGAGATGAAGCTAAGTAGATGGTTTTCCCTTTATCTTTGAAGGTAAAATCATTGACATGGTATAGGCTATGCGTTGATATTGGATCTTGGAACTGGAATCGATTGAAATTGGAATTTCATAAAAAAAATATCCTATGCATCTAGTTCATCGTGATCGGAATTATATATATAATTTTTGGCCTCGTGAAGGATAAAGTATGGATCTAGCTTGGGGGAGGCTTTGTTCAATGTTCAATGTTATATTCATGCCCCAATTATGAGCTCTCTAGAGAAATTATTATTCAGAATTTTTTATGCTCGGCTTTCTCATGATTATTGATCCATCCTCGATATTTCTTGTACTGGTTCTTTTATGAAGAAGACTATTGAATTCAGGTGGCATATTTTAGAAAGAATTAAACGCAACTCCGAAGATTGGTAACTGGATGAAGGTAAAGAGTCAGGTATTAAGCTTGAATTATCACAAGTTTAGCATAAATATGGAGTTGACTCTGAGATAGTAGCCTATTTTTGTGAATCTTTTGCTACTCATGTTGATCTCCCTAAGGAGAAGTGGTTTAAATATCACCCCCTACTAAACATGAAATTAAAGAACTGGTCATAGTTAAAGATGACACTATTATTTATAGTATTGATCTACTTGTGCCTACTGCTTATATTGAAAAAACACCTTTCCCTGTGAGGATAAAGGAACATGCTAAGGTTTCAACTGTGGTTCGCAAAAGTAATATTAAAGCACCTAAACCTGATGAACAAATTAAAGTAGAACCTAGTGTTTCTATGGTTAATGATCTCTTGGTAGAAAATATTGATGGGCGTGTTATTTACTTTATGATGAAGCTGCTAGAATTGCCAAACCTGATGAAAAGGATAAACATAGACCTGTTGTTGGCATGCGTGTCATCTTAGTTAAAATAGGAGATCATTGTTATCATGGTTTATGTGACTTAGGTGCTAGCATGAGTGCTATTACATTTACCTTATACCAATAATTATGAATGACATAGCACCCGCTGAAATAGAAGACATAGATGTGACTATTAAACTTGCTAAGAGAGACACCATCACACCACTTGGGATTGTTAGAGATGTTGAAGTCTTGTGTGGGAAAATAAAATACCCTACTGATTTTCTAGTTCTTGGTTCCCCACAAGACGATTTTGTCCCAATATCTTTGGCAGACCTTTCTCAAACACCGATATGTCCATTTTGCATCATGTTTTCCTACTGTTATTAATATTGTTTTTATGTATAATAATGCTTTTTGGAGTAATTCTAATGCCTTTCTTCTCATAATATGCAAGGTTCACACAAAGAGGCAGAATACCGGCAACTGGAATTTTGGACCTGAAAAAGATACGTCAGGCTACCTATTCTGCACAACTCTAAATGAGCTGAAACTTCACGGACGCTTTTATGGAATATATAAGAAATATTGCAGCAAATAAGTACTAGAGGGGGCCCACTAGGTGGGAACGTCCCACCTGGGCGCGCCAGGGAGCCCAGGGGTGCCCTGGTGGGTTGTGCCCTCCTCGGCCCACCTCTGGTGCCCCTCTTCTGGTATATAAGTCATTTTGACCTAGAAAAATAAGGGGATGAATTTTGTGATGAAGCGTCGCCGTCTCGAGGCGGAACTTGGGCAAGAGCACTTTTGCCCTCCAGCGGAGCGATTCTGCCGAGGAAACTTCCCTCCCAGAGGGGGAAATCATCATCATCACTAACAACTATCCCATCTTGGGGAGGGAGATCTCCATCGACATGTTCAACAGCACCATCTCCTCTCTAACCCTAGTTCATCTCTTGTGTTCAATCTTTGTACCACAACTATAGTTTGGTACTTGCGGGTGACTAATAGTGTTGATTACATCTTGTAGTTGATTGCTATATGGTTTATTCGGTGGAAGATTATATGTTCAGATCCATTATGCTATTTAATACCCCTCTTATCTTGAGCATGATTATTATTTGTGACGATTTACTTTTGTTCTTGAGGTCACCGGAGAAATCTTGTTGCTAGTAATCATGTGAACTTGATATGTGTTCGATATTTTGATGGTATGTATGTTGTGATTCCCTTAGTGGTGTCATGTGAACGTAGACTACATGACACTTCACCATATTTGGGCCTAAGGGAATGCATTGTGGAGTAGTTATTAGATGATGGGTTGTTTGAGTGACAGAAGCTTAAACCCTAGTTTATGCGCTATTCCGTAAGGGACTGATTTGGATCCAAAAGTTTAATGCTATGGTTAGAATTTATTCTCAATACTTTTCTCCTAGTTGTGGATGCTTGCGAGGGGGTTAATCATAAATAGGAGGTTTGTTCAAGTAAGAACAGCACCTAAGCACCGGTCCACCCACATATCAAATTATCAAAGTAGCGAACACAAATCAAACCAACATGATGAAAGTGACTAGATGAAATTCCCGTGTACCCTCAAGAACGCTTTGCTTATCATAAGAGACCGTTCCATGCCTTTGCCTAAAAAGCATTGGTGTTGGGGATATAACTATTGGATATGACCCGCCCAGGAGGGGCCGGGTCATGCCACTGGCGACTTAAGAAGAGAAGGCCCAAGAGGACTATGAGGATGGCGGTCCATAGAGCAAGGTTATTGACAAGCCAAGACCCAGAGGTGACTTGATGCCCATGGGTGTGAACCGCCATATTGTGTAACTTGTATTATAAGGCAAGCTTAGCAGTTACGAGCCGGACACATTGTGTATGAGCCGGCCGGGACTCTGTAAGCCGTCGGGCATCAACCTGTGTATATAAAGGGGTGATCCGACGGCGGGTTAGGGCAAGAAACAACAAGTCGAGAACTAGGTAAAGCGTATTCGCTCCCTGGTAATCGAAACCCAAGCAATACAACCTAAAGCAGGAGTAGGCTTTTACCTCGTTGAGAGGGGCCGAACCTGGGTAAATTCTCTGTGTCCTTTGCCCCGTTTAACCCTTCAAGCTAATTATGTCGCGATGGCTCCACACCTAACTCCTTTCGCTAGGACATCTACCGTGTTAAGTCCACGACAATTGGGCTACCTTGCTGCACTTTTGTTACCATTACTGTTACTTGCTCGTTACAAATTATGTTGCTATCAAACTACTGGTTACTTAAAATTTCAGTGCTTGTAGAGAATACCTTGCTGATAACCACTTGTCATTTCCTTCTGCTCTTCGTTGGGTTCGACACTCTTACTTATCGAAAGGACTCCGATTGATCCCATATACTTCTGGATCATGAAGGCTCTTTTCTGGCTTTGTTGCACGAGAGTGAAGCGCTCTTGGTAAGTGGAAATTGGTAAGGAAAAATTATTACTACGTGCTGAAATTTACTGTCACTTGTTAATATGGAAAACAATCCTTTGAGGGGTTTGTTTGGGGTATCTTCACCTCGACCGGAACCACAATTAGTTACCCCTCAAGCTACTGCACCTACTGAAAATATTGGTTATGAAATTCCTTCGGGTATGATAGAACAACTGCTAGCTAATCCTTATGCAGGAGATGGAACCGAACATCCTGATATGCACTTGATATATGTGGATGAAATTTGTGGATTATTTAAGCTTGCAGGTTTATCCGGAGATGAAGCTAAGAAGAAGGTTTTCCCTTTATCTTTGAAGGGAAAATCATTTGCATGGTATAGGCTATGCGATGATATTGGATCTTGGAATTGGAATCGATTGAAATTGGAGTTTCACCAAAAAAATTATCCTATGCATCTAGTTCATCGTGATTGGAATTACATATGTATTTATTGGCCTCGTGAAGGACAAAGTTCGCTCTAGCTTGGGGGAGGCTTAAGTCAGTGTTATATTCATGCCCCAATCATGAGCTCTCAAGGTAAATTATTATTCGGAATTTTTATGATCGTCTTTCTCATGATGATCGATCAATGCTCGATACTTCTTGTACTGGTTCCTTTATGAAGAAGACTATTTAATTCAGGTGGGATCTTTTATAAAGAATTAAACGTAACTCTAAAGATTGGGAACTCGACGAAGGTAACGTGTTAGGTATTCAGCTTAAGAATGATTGTGTTAAATCTTTTATGAATACCGATGCATTTCAAAAGTTTAGCACTAAATATGGACTTGACTCTGAGATAGTAGCCTCCTTTTGTGAATATTTTGCTACTCATGTTGATCTCCCTAAGGAGAGGTGGTTTAAATATCACCCACATATTAAAGAAGAAATTAAAGAAACGGTAATAGCTAAAGATGATACTATTATTTATAATGTTGATCCAGTTGTTCCTACTCCTTATATTGAAAACCCACCTTTCCCTGTGTCGGCGTACTAAAGTTTAGGCCCTTTTAGTAACCCTTACTTGTGCATGGGCAGTTGCCGCCGTACCCGCGGCGAGGCCTGACGGGGACAACTGGAAGCAAATACTAGATGGCCAGGACGACATCCGAGGCAGTAATCAGAGAACAGAAGACAAGCTGAGCTCCCGACAAGACTCTTGCCAGGATGGTTTGTGAAGCCCCGGCAAGACTCTTGCTAGGATGGTTTGTGAAGCCCCGACAAGACTCTTGCTGGGATGGTTTGCGAAGCCCCAACAAGACCAACACCCTTGAGGTTGAGAGCTCTGACACCATCGACAATGTTAAGACCAAGATCCAGGGGCGTCTGCGTGGTGGCATGCAGGTCTTTGTGAAGACTAAAAGGCGAAGTTCCCAGCAAGATTCTTGCCGGGAACGTTTGTGAGGCCCCACCAAGATTCTTGCCGGAGACGTCTGTGAGGCCATGGCAAGACTCGCGCCCGACGAGGATCCCACCGCCCTGCCATCGCTCCAGCGCAGTGACTAGCCTGCCAGACTAGCCCCACGAGGCTCGTCATCCTGAACGCATGTCGAGAAGGAGTGAGGCGACGACGGACGGGACGGGCTCTGTTACCGTCCCCGATGAAGTTAGGGACACGTAAATGGCGCATTAAATGTGTTTGTCCTAAGATGACAGGGATAAGTGTAAGCACTCTAGCAGCTTTACACCTCCTGTATGCCTATACGTCATTGTGGTAGCCCCTTTGGTATAAAAGGAGGCCCAAGGCGATGCGGGAAGGGACCTTTTTGGACTTCCTGGCCCAGTCTGCATGCGTAGCAGATAGCCAGAGCTCAAAGAACTCTCAATACATAAAAGCAAGACTAGGGTTTTACGCTTCTCAGCGGCCCGAATCTGGGTAAAAATCCCTCGTGTTGATCGTTAGATCTGCTCTTTGCGCGCACTCCTTCCCTGCCAAACCATAGAAGGGATCCACGAGATCCCATAGGTGTCATTTCCCCGAGACCCTGTTAGGATAAAGGAACATGCTAAAGATTCAACTGTGGTCAGTAAAAGCTATATCAGAACACCTGAACCGCCTGAAAAAATCAAGGTAGAACATAGTGTTGCTATGGTTAAAGATCTCTTGGTAGAAAATATAGATGGGCATGTTACTCTGTGATGAAGTGCACTACAAAAAAATACACTTTCATGATGACACGTGTTTGTCACAGTAAGTCAGGTTTTCTATCATGCATGTACATCCATGACGATTTTATGACAGAATCAAGATAGTCATACCTGTGCCGTCGTAGAAGTGTTCCATGACATTACCAAAATTATCATCACGGAAGTGTCCACTTCCATGACGATAAATCGTGCGTCACAGAAGTGCTTTCGTCAAGGGTGACCAACATGTGGCATCCACCGTAACGGGCCGCCGTTAAGCTATCAGGTTCCGGTTTGGATCCGATAACCCGTTAACAGCCCAGACCAATGGGGATTTTCCACATGTAAAATTCTCAATGGCCAGAGGAACCACGTGTTGACTCACCGTTGGGACAGATGTCATCCACTCATCGGACCGAAGGCGCCTATGATTCGTCGACATGTGGCACGGCCCAACAGAGGCCCATTCCAGTGAAAAGGCCGGCCCATTTGACTTGGTCAAAAGGTAGCGGCCAGACCCACGGAAAACCTGTTAATGGCATGTTCACATATAGCCCATTTACAGCCCGCTAACTCACGGCCCCTCATGGCCTACCGGAATTTGGCCCAGTAGCGTCATCTAGGATGTCCAATATGATTCCAGCCCATTGTAACTTTTGGCCCATGTATGGCCCATGACATCTTTCAGCCCATAGGAGGCCCTTTCTAACTCTGGGCCCAATAAAGGCCCGAGATGAAACTGGCCCATAATGAACAGTGTATCACTTTATACCCATTAATGGCCCATTATTCCGTCGGCCGTTTCCAGCCCGTGTTAATTTTCGGCCTTCTGAGGGCCCATTTATTCTTGGGCTCATTTCTAGAATTCGGTTAGTTATGGTCCGTTACTGGCCTGTTCCGTTTGTGGGCCAAATTCAGCCCGTGGTTACTGTCAGATGTGGGGTTCCGGCAAACCCTTGAGGTTCGAACACCGGGGTGCGCGCGAAGTCTTTCCCTCCTACTGATCTACGCCCTAGCTCACTAAGATCTCGTGGACGAACTCGACGAACTCGCAACACGGAAAGACAGGAGGTTTATACTGGTTCAGGCCACCGTTGTGGTGTAATACCCTACTCCAGTGTGGTGGTGGTGGATTGCCTCTAGGGCTGATGATGAACAAGACAAGGGAAGAACAACCTCTTGAGGTTGAGGTGTTCTTGTGCCTGGCTAACTTGTGTGGGTGAGGGCTGGGTGAACTGCCCGATGCCCCTACTGTGGTGGCTAGCTCAACTTATATAGGCCCTGGTCCTCTTCCCAAATATTGAGCAGGAAGGGAGCCAACAATGGCGGGCGAATTTGAAGGGGGACAGCTAGTACAAGCTATCCTGACAAAAGCGGTCTTCGCCTGCGAAAAGCTCTCGTGGTGACGCCGTCTTGGGCTCCACGATGACCTCCGTCTTGCCGTCCTCCTGGTCTTGGTCTTGTTGCACCAATATAACAACCTTTGCTTGATGCCTCGGTACTCCTTGCCTGCGCTGGCCTCCTTAGCACCAAAGAGGAAATAAGGACGCTGCGCTGTCGCCGCGCATGGCCCTTGCATCTTGCAGTTCCTGGGTGGTCTTGGTGATGAACTCCTGGGTGGTGGGCACTCCTTGCCCTGTGCTCTCCTGAGGGTCACGTGTCGCGAAGCACACCTCCAAGTGGTGCCCAAGCGCCTCCCTCGTGAGGTTGGCAAGGTCAGAGGCCCTCCAGAAGAGAGCCCCCGAGCCCTGCCTGAGGACGGCGCCGGGCGCGCTTTCCTATGCGATGGAGGGAGGCGCCCCTGGGACGGGCGCAGATCCTGATGAGGCTCCTGCCGCGTCACCATCCTCCTGAAGTCCTACGCGGCGCGGCTGCTTCTTCTTGGGGATGGTCTCCGGAGGGCCTTTATTTCTGCTGTCGGGGTCGTCGATTGCTGCGGCTTGAAAGGCGCGCTCGAGGGAGCACACCGCATCCCTCTCCTCACATGGGACAGTGATGATTCCTCCGCTTCCTGGCATCTTGAGAATGTTGTAGCCGTGATGAGTGACTGCCATGAACTTGGCCAGGGCTGGGTACCCGAGGATGGCATTGTACGGCAGGCGGATGTGCGCGATGTCGAAGTCGATGAGCTCGGTGTGGTAGTTCTTGCGCTCCCCGAAGGTGACAGGCTATCGATGTGGTGGAACCGTCAGTCACTCCCGAGAAAGGCTTGGTGGGCTGGAGCTGTTCATATGGCACTTGGAGGTTGTCAAACATGTCGATGGACAGGACGATGAGCCCTGCGCCGCCGTCGATGATGGTCTTGGTGACCTGCACATTGCTGATGACTGGGGAACACAACATAGGGAGGGCGCCAGCGGTGGCCACGCACTTGAGCTGATCCGCCGAGTTGAAAGTGATGGCACATTGGGACCACCTGAGCGGGCGCGTGGCCTCGAGCTTGGGGAGCACCGCGTTCACTTCACGAGTGAACTGTTTGAAGATGCGCTGAGAGGCTGGGGGTTGGGCGCCGCCCAAGATGCAGGCGATTGCACATGGCTCCTGGAAGCCCCCAGCCCCCTCGTCCTGGTGGTGGTCGTCGTTCCTTCTCGGTGGCGGCAGCGGGGGAAGACTGGTGTTGCCCTGGGGGCGATCCTTACGAGGCTGGTCCCTCCAGGCGCCCTCGCGAGGTTGGTCCTGCCAGCGGTCCTCACGAGGCCGGTCGCGCCACTCCTGGCGCGGGCCACGGTCGTCCCAGCGTCCGCCTCCACGTCCTCCTCCACGGCCGTAGCCCCAGTCGTTGCGCTCGGGGCGTCGACCATAGCGTCCTTCCCGTATGGCTCTGAGCTCTTGACAGTCGCTGGTGTTATGGGTATTCAGGTTGTGGAAGGCGCAGAACGGTCGGCTTTCTTGGATGACTCGGGCTAATCTCTGCCCCGCTTGGTGTCGGGCTCCGCTGCGAGCACAACTGCCTCCTTGCGCTTCACGTCCTTGGCCTTGGCCTTCTTCTCCTCTGCACCTGCGGCGGGCAGCTCGAGGAGAGAAAGGCGCCCCTCCTCAGCTCTTGCGCACTTGGTCGCCAGGTTGAACAGTTCTTGAGATGTGCAGAGCTCCTCGTGGATAGCGAGCTCTTCCTTCATCTTGATGTCACGGACGCCGTCTGAGAACGCGGAGATGATGGCTTCGTCCGTGACCTTGGGGATCTTGAGGCGGGTGTTGTTGAAGCGCTGGATGTACTTCTGGAGGGTCTCTCCTGGTTGTTGCTTGATGCGGCGTAGATCACCCGCGGCCGGTGGGCGGTCGCGAGTGCCCTGGTAGTTGGCGACGAAGCGGTCGTGTATCTCGTCCCAGGAGGAGATCGAGCCATGCTGTAGGTTCAGGAGCCAGGAGCGGGCTCCATCCTTGAGAGCCATGGGAAACCAGTTCGCCATGACTTTTTCGTCGCCGTTGGCCGCTTCGATGCTCAGCTCATAGAGCTGCAGGAACTCCGCGGGGTCGGCGGTGCCGTCGTAGCGAGGAGGCAGATCTGGCTTGAACTTGCCTGGCCAGGCGACGCTACGCAGCTCGGGGGTGAAGGCGCGGCAGCCAGCGGTGGTTGCCGGGGCCCGCTTCGGAGGTGGAGCTTGGTCTTGACGAGGTCCGCGCTGCGCCGCTGCGGGCGGTGCGCGGTCTTGACGAGGTGGCACGGGGAGCGCAGGTGCAGCTTCTCGCGGCCGCGGGATTTCTTGGCAGCTTCTCTCTTCGTGCGCGGGCGCCGGGCGCGGTGGATCACGCCGCGGAGCCGTGCGCCTTGGTGCCCAGGCGCCGTCTTGGGGCTGAGGTGGTGGAGGCACGCCATGAGCCTCGTCGCCCATGGCTGGTTGAGGGGGAGGCAGAGAGAGGGATGGCGCCGGAGAGCCCCCTTGCGGCACGGACGAGCTCGGCGACGCGGTCGAGCCACTCCTCATAGAGGTCGTCGACGGGGCGGTAGCGCAGGAGCTCGTTTGCCACGAGGAGCGCGGCCCGTGCCTCCATGGGAGCGCGGTGCGTGTGAGACGAAGAACCGGCAGGGGTCAGCGATGGAGTGGCGGTGCGGCCGTCCTGCCGCACCGAAGGATGGAGCGAGGACGCCTGCTGCTCGTTCCCCGCCGGGCCGGTGGCAGCGTTGGCGGCGGGAGGCGGAGAACGGCGAGGTGGCCTGCCGACGGGAGCCGTCTGAGCAACGCGGGCGGTGAGGGCAGCCCGACGCTCAGCTCGAGCACGGCGAGCGTCCGCCATGGAGACGACGGAGCGACGGAACGACGAACTGATGGAAGGGAAGCTACGTCGCACCCCTACCTGGCGCGCCAAATGTCGGATGTGGGGTTCCGCCAAACCCTTGAGGTTTGAACACTGGGGTGCCTGCGAAGTCTTCCCCTCCTACCGATCTACGCCCTAGCTCACTAAGATCTCGCGAACGAACTCGACAAACTCGCAACACTGAAAGACACGAGGTTTATACTGGTTCGGGCCACCGTTGTGGTGTAATACCCTACTCCAGTGTGGTGGTGGTGGATTCCCTCTAGGGCTGATGATAAACAGTACGAGGGAAGAACAGCCTCCTGAGGTTGAGGTGTTCTTGTGCCTGGCTAAATTGTGTGGGTGAGAGCTAGGTGAACTGCCCGATGCCGCTACTGTGGTGGCTAGCTCTACTTATATAGGCCCTGGTCCTCTTCCCAAATATTGAGCAGGAAGGGAGCCAACAACGGCGGGCGAATTTGAAGGGGGACAGCTAGTACAAGCTATCCTGACAAAAGCGGTCTTCGCCTGCGAAAAGCTCTGGTGGTGACGCCGTCTTGGGCTCCACGATGACCTTCGTCTTGCCGTCCTCCTAGTCTTGGTCTTGTTGCACCAATATAGCAACCTTTGCCTGATGCCTCGGTACTCCTTGCCTGCGCTGGCCTCCTTAGCACCAAAGAGGAAATAAGGATGCTGCGCGCGCTGGCGCCCGCCTGGTGCCATTCATCATGGCTCACGTCACGAGGGCCTCGTGAGGTTTTCCCCGCCTTGATATCTCCGCTCCTCGTGAGCCTGCCTGGCTAGGCCACTCCAGAGGAGGTCTTGCGTCGTCCGCATCGCGAGGATCTTAGATGCCTTGTTGATGAAGATGGGCCGTACGGCCTGTTGGCTTAGCCGCGCTGTGGGCCGCAGGCAGGCAAGTCTGGGGACCCCCGTTCCCAGAACGCCGACAGTTACATTCGGCTTGTTTGTGGCCCGTTAAGCCGTTGGGCTGTTTTCATAGCATTATCAAATACGACCTATTAACGGCCCGTTATGGTCCACGAAAGTACGACCCATGTTTGGCGAAATGATTATACGCCCCATGGAAGGCCCATGGATCCTACGGCCCATAGAAGGCCAATGGATCCTACGGCCCGTAGAAGGCCCATGGATCATATGACTCGTAGAAGGCCCATGGATCCTACGACCCCTAGGAGGCACTTGGTTAAAAAAGTCCATGTGTTGCCATGGTTATTGTGGCCTAGTTACCAAAAATAGGTTATTGTGGCCACTAGAAAAATGCGGAAAAAGAACTGCAGTGACTAAAAGCAAACAACTAAACAAAACAATAAGGAAATAAATAAGCAAGCAACTATCGCTAGGCTATTACGGCTATTAAACATATTACATCCACTGGGCATCAAAGTTTGCCACCAGTGCAAATATAGGGAACAAAGCAGCATATTACATACACTGGCCGTCTAAATTCGCCACCAGTGCAAATAAACGCGGCAGCAAAACAAGTCCATAACTGAAACAACTTCAGAAGAGCTCTAGAAACGTTATCTTGGGCATCCACCATGCTGGCAATAAACTTAGCAAGCTTATTTTCTTTGTCCTGTTTGGCGCTAAAATCCTCCAATGATAGTTGTTGCACCAGAAAGTATGCATTTGAATGCTCCAGGGACTTCCGCAGTCCTTCCGCTTCTTGTCGCAGCATAGCTGATCGATGTCTTTCAGCTTGTAGTTGAGACTCAAAAAACCGAACTGATTCAGACAATGAGTTTGAATAGCTTGTGTCAGCGGTAGTGGCCAGTAACTCAAACACTAAACCAAGACATGACTTTAGGGTTGTCTCACTATCTTCAAGATAGTTTTCCTTAGCTATTTTATCAGCTTTGCTGGAGACCAACAAGGATGTCTCACTATCCCGAACCTTACCTGCATTACTTCCTTTACCATTGCTTAATAAGGCACTCTTCCCCAATATTCTGTCAGCATTCTAAAAGAAGAAACAAGCAGACACATAACAGGTTTAGCATGTACTAGTATATGAAACTCATTTTGGTGAACCAGTTCATTAGTAAGGTGGACAAGATTAAACTACCAAGTCTTCTATTGCCAAGTAGTACATTATAAAAGCACCAAACAAACATATATCTATGTCCTATGGTCACTGCATTGTCTTGCCAAATCAAAATAGAGACATGGTTCAAATCATACCAGTTCAAGACAAAGCAGCACTGAAAGAATAGAAAGTGTGGGAAACTACACTTCACAACAAGATTTCCGATGGGTACCACGGGTCTACATGTACAACAACACTATTGGCTATGTTGTGATGCTAGTAATGTGCATGATATGAGAAGTCAACTGTATACACAATTGAAATTGAAATCAACAGAGCTATTAATAAGAGCGGACATGTTAAAGAAACATGCGTAAACATACCTGTTGTGCCATTGGAGTTTCAATTAGATCCTTAAATTAAAAAATAAGTTTGTATGAGTAAATATAGTGATACAAGAGCAAAGCAGTATGCATGATAGCAATGGAATCTTAAATGAGAACAATTGTTCTTTAGGGTTAAGCAGTTGTTCTACATGAACATAGTACAGTAAGACGCAAGCATATAGTACTTCAAAATAAAAAATGAGCTCATAGACCTTACCACATTCTTGGTTCGGGACCAGTACAGAACAAGGCGTTCCTAGTCATCGTCCAGCAAATGTGTCTCAGGAGAACGTAAGGGAATTTGATGAGTTTCTTTGCTAGTGAAGTATGTTTTCTTTAGGTAATTCCAATACTGCCACCAAGTATTCTTGAAGATAGCAGAGGTATTAGCACAGGTTACCTCATCCTGTGTTTCGAAATCGGTCCTTCTCTATAGAGAAAAATGGGAAAATTTGTTGTATTATAACCATCATGGAGGTAGAATGTATGGGACAAACCAAAGTAATTGCCATGAATAACATTAGTTACACATAACTCCTAGACAAACACCTGCAACTGGCATTTTTCTTCATCTTCAGTATAATATTTGCATGATGGGAAGATACGCACATAGGATTTAACAACATCAACTGCGATAGATGCTAAACTACCAATGGCTGGTTGTGCTTCCTCCACAGGAATAGGTGTACTAACTGGTGGAGTTGGGGTTCGTCGTGGTAGTACTGGCGCTTTGGGCACTTGAGCTGCCTTAGTAACTACTCTGGTTTGGGAGCTCTGTGGTGGAGATGGTGTTGTGTCAACAGGAACTGGGTTACTATCTGCTGGGGTTGGGGTTAGATTGGGTGAAGCTGGTTCTCTGTCCATCGCAGTAGGGGTACAATCTGCGAGAGTCTGGGTTATGTGTGGTAGGGCAGGTTCTCGTGCATGTACAACCGAGGTGCTATCTCCACCAAGAGGTAGCACTATTTTATTTGAAGGCCGTGTTTTTACTCCGCTAGATACTGCCATCACCCGCTCCAATTCAAAAGGCTGATAAATAGGAAACATAGTTGAATGTACAGACATTGTATGAGAGACAGATGCAATAGATAGTGTGGAAAAAAGAGGGCATGAAATAGTTGACATGTATATTGTTTAACTAAAATAGATAGCATGACATAATTTGACATATATGATGTCTATCTAAACTGGATAGCATAGCATGACATAATTCAAAGACATGATGACTAACTAAACTGGATGGCATGAGATAATTATATGATGTCTTTAGTAAACAGGTTCGCATGACATAATTCACACATATGTTATCTAAGTAATTAGGATCGCATCATTTAATTCACATGTGTGATTTATATGCTAAGCAGAGGGCATTCGCATATATGATGTGTGTACTAAGAACATGTTGTTGAATATTGTGTATATGATGTCTAAACTATGCAATGCAAGACACCATATGAATGATATGAGCAGTATAACCATGCCAAGTTAGAGCAAACACCTTGGTGGGGGAATAGGACTGGTCATTTGTCTCTGAATCCATCTCTAAGGAGGTATCGGGACCCAGCAAGAGATCTGCTTCGACAGGTAGCACTGTCTGCTCTGAAGGCCTTGTTTTCACTCCAGATTTTTCCATCACCTACTCAAATGGCTGATTCACAGGAAGAGTAGTTTAATGTACAAACATTGTCGACAAATGGAAATGTAATGAAGAAAAGGATGGGCAAGATATCATTCAAATACATGATGCCTAGTTAAACAGGATGGCATTGCACATTTCACATATATTATGGCTAGCTAAAAGACATGAGACTTCATAATTCCCATATATGATATAGAAACTAAACATGTGGCATTACAAAACATGTCTAAACTAAGCAGATGACATATATGATGTCGAAAGTAGGCACTGCAAGGCAACATATGCATGATATGACTTACATCATCATGCCAAGTTCGAGCAAACACCTTGGGGGTAAATAGGAGTGGTCAGCTGCGTCTGAATCCGCCTCAGAACAGATATTTTCCTCTGAATTACAATCTGGAGAGGGGGGGAGGGTTTGCCATTGAACCCACCATGGAGCGATGTCTGCATGACATTGTATTTCCACGCAAAACTCTTCTCTTTTGCTCTACATGTTCAGCATGACTGTGTACAATATCTGACATGCATACAAAAAAATATAGTGAGATTATGTAACGAGAGCATGCAGAAATCTAGAGTGATGGTAACAACCAGTGGACGGATCCAAAAATAATGATAGCAGGCTGATGATTGCTTTAATTTAATAAAAAGACAGATGATGGTTGCTTTACTATTTGTTTCCCACCCAAGATGAACAACATAGGCATACCCTAGGTGAACCAGATATTAGACAGAGATACTATTCATTGCTGCCTTGATATGTGCCCCACAACTAATTTTAAAACTCAAGTTTGAACATTAATTTGGACCTGACTTGGAGTCTAAGAGGTGAATAGGATGATAAAGTAGCAGTTAATATTAAGCAATGCATAACATAAGTAGAAACAAAAGAGTGCGACCTCTCTTGTAGACCCGTGTACTCCTCAGGTTCATCTGCTGAGTCGATGATGGTGATGCCATTGCGGTGGGTGCTGGCGGCAGGGAAGGTGATCTGAGGCGGCGAAAGACGATCATGAGTCATGATGTCTGGTTTGGTGGATGCTTCTGTCGATGGAGCAGCTCAGGTGAGGTGGATGATGTCGCGGCAGGAGCAGGACAAACCACACAAAGATTTCTTCGACACCTACCTGTAATTGAAGTAATTCTGTGAGGGCTCCTTTGGCTTGCAGGATTCTAAAAACGCTGGGATAGGAAAAACACCAGAATAGGATAGGAATGCACGTGGGAAACAGAGCATTTGTAAACACATGATTTCTATCAACGTGGGTGTTTGGTTCACAGAGGTATGCAAAGAAACATGGCCAAATTAATGTGAAACCATATGAAAGCATGTACAGTTAGAATACTATTCTGCCACTAATGCACTTGGTCTTGTTTTCATGCATAGGATTTTGAAAAGTAGGTCCAGGTGGATGTTTTGCTCCATTCCTTTCAACAAAATACATGAATAATTGAATAGTAGAGTGCCATAGGAAAATTTCCTATTACTATGTTTTTCCTTTGAACCAAAATAGCCCTAATGGATTAACATGAATGTAGAGTAATAAGTGATGCGACAAGTGTACAACCTCTTTGACGTAGCCGTGTTGACCTCAGCATCATTGGGTTGGTCACTGAAGAAGTTGAGGCAGAGGTGGCTGTCGGAGGTGTGGAGGAAGATCTGAGGAATCTGTCGACGGCGTCCAGGGCACTGCTCTATTGTGATGGATGGTTCCGTCATTCGAGCAGCTCCGGCGAGCCGTAAGACATCGAGGCTGAAGCAGTACAAGACATACAACGTTAATCTCAAGTGGGATTCTAATAGCATCTCCTATAGATGATGTAAAATACATTACTAAAAAGTGATAGATGTAAAATTTACATCACCAAAAAACACCTGACTACAACAGATGAGGTAAAAACTGTTGACTCTGAACTTAACTGTCAAAACTGAAATTTACTATGGAATCTGAATGTTATCGTCAAAACTGAATGCAATGGTAGGAGAGAGGCACTTCACATGTAGTTTAGGGAGGGCCGGCAGATCATCTTCAACCTCCACCCCCTTGAGCCGCCAGCCACCACCGGCCGAACCGCTGGTCCCCGCCGCCCGCGGTCGGCGTCACTCCCATGCCGCCTCACCGCATCAAAACCACTCCCCACTGCCGGTCCCCGCCGCCCGTGGCCGGCGGTGCTCCTGTGCCGCCTCGCCGCCCGGAAACGAGTCCCCACCGTCAGTCCGCCGCCGCCCCCCGCGCCAAGCTTTTTCTCCGGCGCTCCCCATGCCATCGCCCCACCATCGTGCCCCCCACCGCCGGCGACCGCCGCCCTGACCCTAAACCCTATGATAGATAGTGGGGTACCTCTCCGGCGAGCCCCCTCCCCACTGCGGCTGGTTCTTCCATAACTCCGGCGAGCCCCCCTGAAAATCTGCTAACCCAAAAGTCGATTCAGTCAGCTGAAGTGTAGCTAAATCAGAGCAGAGCAGCAGCACGAGCGAGCGAGAGCCGGAGCAGCACCAGCACGAGTGAGCAAGCGAGAGCCGGAGCAGCAGCATAGATCCGGCTGGTATGGCCGCCGCCGCCGAAGGGGCCTTGCACTAGGGGAGAGCCGCCGTGGAGATGTCGCCCGCGGCACCGGCTTCGAGGTAGTCACGCCATGGGGGTGCGGGATGGAGCACCGTCAGCACCAGGAGGTCGAGTTAAGGAGAAGGTGCGATGTGATGAGTGTACAACCTGTTTGGTGGCGCCAAGTAGGCCTCGGCTTCGTCCGAGGAGTCGGTGAGGATGCTGCGGTTCCGGTGGAGCAGGTTAAGGTGGCACTGTGGGGATGGAGCAGCCGTGATAAACGAGGCGATCGTCGGAGCAGCTCCTTGAGGTGGAGGACGGGGCGGCTGAACCGGCAGGACAATGAGATAGACGATGGATCCTCATCCGGGGAGGTGGATGAGGGACGTCGAGCTGTTGCGGTGGACAATGTTGTCGGGGAAGAGGCTCCGGCTGGGCAGCGGTGAGGTGGAGGACGTATGAGGGTGGGGTTTCGCGGCTGGAGCAGAGAGGTTATGGTGGCCTGGGATTTCGAATGGCGAAAAGGAGGTGATGGGAGGGGGGAACCATGACTTAGGGACGCGCTTGTCCAAAATGTAGGGTGTGCTACAAAAGTACCCCCACCGATTTGAACTGGTGGCCCTTTCGGCTCAGGGTTAGAAGGGGGGTTTGGCGTGTCGGGATTTGGCAGCTGGAGGGACTTTTCGCGCGCGTTGTAGATTCGGATAGCAAGGCGCGGGTTGTGAAGGCGTGAGTTTTGGGAGCACGATATCTGAATTTTCGGGATATAACAAGGCGCGGGTTGAATTTTAGGGACAAGCCTAACGTGTAATATTGTACTTGTACGTACCAAATCAATTCGCACTTCCCTCAACGAAAAAAAGGAAAAAAATAAAACTATTCACCCCACACAAAGAGAGAGTCTTGTCCCGTTCTACTATACAAATGCTATTCAAAGCTATGAATCCATGTTCTGTCCAATTAATTTTTTTTGCTGACTATATAATGCATGTAACCTACTCATACCAACATTTTAGTGCATTCCAAATGTCTATACTACCGCTGCAATTCGAACTAAATTTGAATTTGTTTCTCTATTTGAATAAGAATCTACAATCATGATTGTTTCCAACTTCAACCATCATTCGTGTCTTACCTTAACAACACACCACATGATTACTATAGAGATAGATATGAACTATGTGTACTATATGAACTCGAATTCAATTTTTTGAATACACTTGATGTTGATTCCAAATAATAGTACATTTTATGTACTAACTAGATATTCATAATATAAAGCATGTTCCATACGTACACCGTGTTTATCACACAAAGTATAGTGCCCCACCCCCTACATTATGACAAGTATTTAGCCCTGAGCTGCAAAAGCCACACACTATCCCAATTTATAATCAATGTTCTATATAGATTATATGTAGTACTAGCAAGATGCCCATGCGTTGCACGGAACATCAAGATGATCAAGGGGAGGCCTTATATGCAAATGTGGAGAGGGGTGTGGGTATCTTTTTTCAAAATTGCCATAGTTTCCTTCCTATCCGTCAGATATAAATCGGACAGCCTATATTGCAAGATGGCAGGCACACCATCATCACCAACTCCGTTTTTTTATATATAATATATTATATGTAGTATAAAATGCTCATAACCACACCATACGTATCACCGTTATATATATTCACGCATGCATCGGTTCAAAATACTACGATAAATTCTTCAAATATCTAAATTCACTTTTTATAATGAATTATGATCTCTATTCTTCTTTTACACCCACACAATCCTCTTATCTTTGTAGCTAGCGCTAACTTTCTCTCATGCATGCACCGCCCGCCTCCCTCTCACCCTCCCTCAGCATTCTCTAGCTCCATCGTGCAAATTCGTCTTTTCACTTTAGGTCGTTCACCCATGGTTTGTGTAGGCCCCCTAGCTCCTTCTTTACGGCACACATCGATCGATAAGCCTCTCTAGCTAGGTGTGCCTACCACAAACACAAGCTTTCCTCTTCTCTTCTCACCGTCCATGCCTCACTCCCGCCCCTCTTTTCATCGATCTCGTACTCGCACACTCCTTCCCCATCGATATAGTACGCCTCTCGCACCACCTCCTAGCTGCATCCCACTCTCTCTAACCTTCTCTCCGCGCCTTATTTGCTTCTAACACATACATGCATATATACCGATCGATCTCCCTAGATATACCTAGATCAACTTTAACTATTTTTCCCCACCCATCGATCGACGTACCTCAGAAGTTATGTCTCTCCTTTCTCTGACAAAGGACGATTGATCTTCCTATGTAGTTACGTCTGCTTACAACAGCCATATCGTCCCCCTCATCATTCGTGCATGCCTCCTGACCCATCTCTCACACGCATGTGCACAGACAGGCAGGCATCCCCTCTCTTATTGATATTGCAGGCGTGCCCTCCGTTTGTCTACCAAGCCTCTCCCAGCATTTGTTAGAAGCAACTCCACCACCAACCCCCCCGACACTCTAGCTCTGTCTCTCTCCCAACCTTATTCCTCTCCTACACATATGCATGGATGCCGATCGATCTCCCTCAATACATAAGGTAGGTCTCTCTCCTCCTCCACGCATATATCATCCATTGTACCTCTATAGTTAGGTATCTCCCCCCCACCCCCACACACCGATAGTCGAGCGCTGTAGGTAGGTATCCATGCCACAGAGACAAACTGCACCTGTCCCCTCTCACGTTCTAGTAGGCCACCACCCTATATCTTTGACATGGGCACACACAAATTTGATGGCACTCTTTATCGATCGCGCACGCACACACACACACATCAGCCCTCTCTTCGATTCTATGGATACCTCACGTCGATGATACCTCCACTCTCTTCTCGTGGATCGCCCCCTCTATATATATGATATATCCAGGCCTCTATTTCACACATATTGCATATCTTACATTTTTTATTGAAATATCATCGACACATATTCCCTGTCTATCTCTCACACCCCCCAAATACTCACGAACCCACACACTATATCTCTCTATGTTTGTATCTCTCTCAGAGAACCCCACATAGGTGGTCTACATACACGAAGAGAATAGGTGCACGTACTCACGCTTCGTGCCCAGCCACACCCGCGCAGGTACACTGTGGAGCTCATTTCTGTATGAAATGGCAGGCCACATGCTAATTTGAGCGCGTGTAGCGGTCGTTTACTCGTGTACCACGCGTGCACGAAACAAAGTTCAACTTGATGCGTTGGCGCGTTATTTTTAAATAAAGTTATATCGCTCAATGGCATGTACATAGAATATAAAATGATTTTTATGGAGAAAAAAGGTAGTCTGCTCCACTATATACAATGGAGCCTGCCTACCGGGGTTTGTCTCTCTTTAGAGTATCTCACACAAGGCGGCGGTAGCTTCTCCCTCTCTCTCTCACCGTTGGTCACTAATCCGGCTGCATTTTGTCCGCCGGCGAAAAGGGAGGATGTGCATCGTTTCTCCGTTCGACGGTGCCGAGGCAGCACGTCCCGATCTGCGGTACCCGCCGTTCTCTCTGACCAAGCTCTAGTGCGGTAGGTCCTATGCCACTTGCTCACTGCCGCAGTATGGGCAGATCCCACCCGCCGCCACTCTCCTAGTTACATCCCGACGAACCCCAGGTATCCCCTCCGGCCTTGCTCCACTGTCTGTCTTCCCACGTTGCTGCATGTGGAAAATCTTGCATGTGGATCTTCCATAGTTCTTTGCCCAAAATGTAGCTCATCTGACGTACTTTCCATATTGCAATCTCGTCCTCACATTGTTTTAGACAAACACAACCGTGTTGTTATCTTCCCTTAGGACAAGGAATATGCTTTTTTGTCATCGTATGTGTCATCAACTATTATTGGCCAGTAATTGTTTCCGTTCTACCTCTTTTGTGCAAACAGGGCTATCCATTTCACCTCGTTGCTATGCGACCTTTTGGTGAACGACACGGGCAACGTCTGTACATTTCAATGCGACTGCACAAAGGGAGATCGGTTTTGCTCTATCCTCCTCATCCAACTCTGAGCCTAATCTTCTCCAACTATATGCTTAATCTTCACCAACTAGTTAGTCTTAAGAGAGACTGCAAAGGTGATTGAATTCTATTTGTGTGTGTCGGATGTGGGGTTCCGGCAAAACCCTTAAGGTTCGAACTTTGGGGTGCGCACGAAGTTCTTTCCCTCCTAACGATCCACGCCCTAGCTCGCTAAGATCTCACGGACGAACTCGACGAACTCGCAACACAGAAAGACACGAGATTTGTACTGGTTCGGGCCACCGTTGTGGTGTAATACCCTACTCCAGTGTGGTGGTGGTGGACTTCCTCTTGGGCTGATGATGAACAGTACAAGGGGAAGAACAGCCTCCTGAGGTTGAGGTGTTCTTGCGCTCTGTGGACTTGTGGATCACAACTCTCCCTGCCTCTACTGTGGTGGCTAGTTCTACTTATATAGGCCCTGGTCCTCTCCCCAAATAATGAGCGGGAAGGGAGCCAACAACGGCGGGGAAATTTGAAGGGGACAGCTAGTACAACCTATCCTGACAAAAGTGGTCTTTGCCCGCTAAAGGCTCTGGTGATGATGCCATCTTGGGCTCCACAGTGACCTCCGTCTTGCCGTCCTGCTGGTCTTGGTCTCGTTGCACCGATATGGAAACCTTTGCCTGATGCCTTGGTACTCCGCGCCTGCACCTGCCTCCTTAGCACCAAAGAGGAAACAAGGACGCTGCATGCGTTGGCGCCTGCCTGGTGTCCGTCGTCATGGCTCACGTCGCGAGAGCCTCGTGAGGTTTGCCCCGCCTTGATATCTCCGCTCCTCATGAGCCTGCCTGGCTAGACCGCTCCTGAGGAAGTCTTGCGTCGTCCGCCCCGCGAGGCATGGCCCCTCGCAAGGGTCTTGATTGCCTTGTCGATGAAGATGGGTCGTTCAGCCCGCTAGCTTAGCCACGCCGTGGGCCGCAGGCAGGCAAGTCTGGGGACCCCCATTCCCAGAACGCTGACAGTAGCCCCCGTGCCCAAGGCGCGCTCGGGCTTGGCTTCGAGGCGGAGCCAAGGGTCAAGTACGGAGCGCTGCGGGCCCCCAAAGCCTGCGGGCTCGGTTGACGCGTGGCGGTTGATTGGACGTGGGCATCTCCGCTTCCCCACACTGCCTCAGCAACTGCACGACTTGACAAGTCCCTGCGACATGCAAGGAAAGCCATCATTACCTGTGATCGTGGGGGCGCCGGTTGGCCTCCTCTCTCTATAAATGGGGAAGGGGCAGAGCCCCCGTCGCCCATCTCTTCCTTGCTTGCTTGCTTCATCCTCCTTGCTCCATCGCTAACAGCGCCACCAATGGCACCATGAAGGAAGTTCTCTGCCGCCGAGAAGGGGAAGGCCCCTCGTGAGGGGCCCGGCTCCCCGGCGCCCAAGCGCGGATGCGGCCGTCCGTGCAAGCACGTCGCGACCCCCGCCGCGGCCCACCGTCGCGACGGCGCCGCGACACGTGGAGGGGTTCGTCCCAGCCATGGCGGCCTAGTTGACGAAGGGAGGCGTGCCATGGTGGCGCGGCCTCCCCGTCCGCGCTTCCATTTGGCAAAAGTATGGCCGGAGTTCATCATCTAGTCGGAGAACCCGTCCGGCAACTGGCTCCAGCTTCCGCGCTTCTTTGCCGACGAACTGCCGGCCTCTGGTCCAGGTGGGCTCTGGTTCCAGGCGGATGGTTGCTGTAGTAAGGCTCTTGGGTTGCGGTCGAGACTTCTGCCGCGGGCAATATAGCCCTGGCCCGTGGCTGGCAAACGTTCGCCCGCGCGCGCGGCCTGGGTAGGCGGTGCACCCTCCATTTCAAGTATGATGGTGGATCGACCCTCTACGTGAGGGTGTTTGGGGAAGATGGTCGCCACGCCGGATGCTACCCCGAGGCGAACGACGGTGAGGTGGTGCTCGGCCTTGGTGACGGTCGCGCCGAGGATGAGGGCGAGCGTGCCCTCGGCGGCGACCGTGTCTCGTCCAACTACGGCGGCTCTTCCTTCGGCGACAGCTCCAGCAGCGGCGGCTATGATCAGCCGCCACGCCCGCTTTGAGGGCGGCAGCGGGTCATCCCATCGCCGCGCCTCCGTGAAGCGCGAGGAAGGGTCTGGCTAGGCCCGAGGAGTTGCTAGGGGCCTGCCTCCGAGGATCGCCATAATGCCGCTTTTGTTTTGCTCTTTTTCCTGCACCAAAAATGAAACCAGTATGGGCCAAGAGGGGCATGTATCGAACTGTGGTTCCTTGGTTATTGCACTATGTGTGTTGTTCCCGTGTCGTGCTGTAATTTTGCTCAAAGATAACTTAACCTGGTGCATTCGGGACGTCCTCTTCCTTATGAGGCGTTTGTTTCCTCGTGTCCATCTTGACCTGGTGGTCCGTGTTTGCTCAGGAACTGCAAAAATTCGTTAGGAGGTGCGCTAGAAGATTTGCCGTCCACCCAAGCCTTGACCTGGCGCTTTGCATCGCGGTACCCGGGGGCAACGGACTAGGAGAGATGCGCCAGTTTTTGGGCTCGAACGAGGGTGGCTCGCGAGAAGGCAGAGAGGAGAAAAACGCTCGCGAGGGCACTTTCCTAGCCCCCTCGCGAGGTATGCGAGAGAGAGAGAGAACACGAGCAAACCAGAGCCGAAAAATGCGGTAAGAGGCGAGGGAATCGAATCAGCGAAGAACACCAAAAACAAATTTCAACTAAGGAAAAGCGAGCCAACTACGGAAAGCAAATGAAAAGCCGCGTCCGCCACCTAGTCTAGTCTTCAAGTCTTCTCACCAGCGCGGAGCTAAGTGCTGTAGCTAGGCGTGGGCGGGAGCCCCAGGGCCTGAGGCCGGCGCTCCTGAGACTCCGGGGCGTGTACAGCCCCACTCAATATTATGTGAGAGTGCCACGGGCGGCGATTCTTCACAGGCACGGGGCCTTCTTCACAGGCTCTGGGCCTTTCTTCACAGGCTCTGGGCCTTGCTTCATGGATAGAACTTCTGGAGGTGCTGGATGTTCCAGGCATTCTGGATAGGTATCCCGTGCTGCGTCTCGAGGCGCGCGGCGCCAGGCCTGAAGACATGGACGACCCTGAACGGGCCCTCCCACATGGGTGAAAGCTTGTGCAGCCCTTCCCTGGAGAGGACCCGCCTCAGGACAAGGTCGCCTACCTCGAGTGTCCTGGAGCGGATGTTGCGGCAGTGGTATCGCTGCAGCGCTTGCTGGTACCTTGCCTCCCACAGTGCGGCTTCACGTCGTCGTTCCTCCCCCAACACGAGGTCCATCCCCCGCGTGGCATCCTGCTGCGTTTCATTGAACGCCAGGACCCGTGCGCAATGATGCTTGACCTCGTGAGGGAGGACTGCTTCAGCTCTGTAGACAAGGAAGAATGGGGTCTCGCCCGTTGGCTTGGTGGCGGTAGTGCGG
Organism: Triticum aestivum; assembly: GCF_018294505.1. NCBI lineage: Eukaryota > Viridiplantae > Streptophyta > Magnoliopsida > Poales > Poaceae > Triticum > Triticum aestivum. The sequence continues at coordinate 207,106,481 of NC_057811.1, read as the reverse complement.
ATGGACCATAGCACGGACTGGAGCTCGTCGTACCAGCCCCTGCCACATGCCTCGAGCTTCTTCTTGAAGGTCCTGGTCTTGAGGCCCCTCCGGACCTCCGCGTTGGCGCGTTCGGCCTGACCATTGCTCCTGGGGTGCGCCACCGAGGCGTAGCAGATTTGCGTTCCAAGGTTAGCACAGTAGGTTTTGAAGAGGTTACTAGTAAACTGCGAGCCGTTATCTGTGATGATGCAGTTGGGGACCCCGAAGCGGCTCACGAGGCCCTTGATGAACTTGACAGCAGAGCCGGCTGGGATGGTGCGGACAGCTTCCACTTCTGCGCACTTGGTCAACTTGTCGATGGCGACGTAGAGGTAACGGTAGCCCCCCGGCGCTCGAGGGAACGGGCCCAGGATGTCCAGCCCCCAGACCGCGAACGGCCACGTGAGTGGGATGGTTTGGAGGCCCTGAGCCGGCTGATGAATTTGCTTGGCGTGGAACTGGCAGGCTTCGCAGGACTTCACCAGCTCAGCTGCGTCGTTGAGCCAGTGGGCCAGTAGAACACACTACGGAATACCTCGCCGGCGAGGGTCCGTGACGACGAGTTTTGCCCGCAGTCACCATCGTGTATGTCAGTTAGCAGCTCCTTCCCTTGGTCTCTGGAGATGCAGCGCAAAGAAATGTCGTTTGGCCGCTTCCTGTACAACTCGCCATCCTGGATGCAGTACGCCGTGGCCTGCCGAACCACACTCTCTGCATCCTCCTCCCTTTCTGGTAGCGCCCCTTGCATCAAATACTCCTTGAATTCCTTGGTCCAGCATCCCTCCTGAGGTTCAAGCACCAAGAGCAATCGAGCTCCTGAGGTCGGGCCACAGGCCGGGGCTCCTGAGACAGGAGGTTGTGGAAGCTCCTCCCGAGGCTGAGCTGTGCTTGAAAGTGGTGGTGTCGCCAATGGCTTGAAGAGCCGTTCCTCAAAGACACAGGGCTCTTGTGGCTATCGCTTGGATGATCTCCTGGCGATGTCGTCGGCTTCCTTGTTGGTGCCGCGGGGCACGTGTTGCAGCTCCAAGTCCGCGAATTGTTTCTCCATCTTGCGCACCTCCACGAGGTATGCCTCCATGTGCTCGTCCTTTGGCTCGTATACTATGTTGGAGAAGTTGACGAGGAGCTGTGAGTCGCCTCTAACGGTAAGGCGCTTCACCCCCAGAGCTGCCGCGGCCTTTAGGCCAGCTATGAGGCCTTCGTATTCTGCGATGTTGTTGGATACCTTCTCACCATGCTGAAAGCGGAGTTGCACGGCGTAATAGAGCTTGTCTTGAGTGGGCGAGATTAGTACTGCTCCAGCCCCTGCGCCTTGGTGCGCGAAGGCGCTATCGAAGGACATGACCCACCCGTCCGGTGCCTCGCTTCCTGGCGAGGTGGATCGGTCTTCGCCTTCTTCAAGTGTCGGGACATCCGTCCATTCTTCCACAAAGTCGGCGAGCGCGGCCCCCTTGACGACCCTGGTAGTGCTGAACTCCAACTGGAATGCTTGTAGCTCGATGTTCCACTCGGCGACCCTTCCAGCCGAGTTGGGGCTCCTGAGCACCCTCTCTAATGGGTAGGCCGAGACGACTTTGATGGGGTGGCCCTGGAAGTAGTGCCGCAGCTTGCGTGAGGCCACCAAGAGCACGAGCAGGAGCTTCTGAGGCATGCGGTATCGTGCCCTTGCGTCCTGCAACACCGTGCTGACGACATACACCGGGTGCTCGACAAGGGATGGCGTGTTGGCGAGGCTCGGGTCTTGCGGAGATGGGGCATCTCCTGAGGTGGAGGGGCTCCTGAGGTCCGACTGCTTTCGGGAATCTTGGCGACGTTGTTTTGCCGAGCTTGGTCTTCTGGTGCTGAGGCTTTTGCGGTGCCTTTCTGACCCTGCATTACTTCAGCTATAGCTTGGCGCGGCGCGCCCTTGGCTTGGTGCTCCTCCCGAACCGCCACCAACGCTGCGCTAGCGGAGTACAGGGTAGCGGCGAGGTAGAGCAGTAAGGGCTCGAGAGGCCGTGGTGCCACCATCACCGGAGGGCTGGTCAGGTATTTCGTGAGGTCTTGGAAGGCTCGATCGGCCTCTGGTGTCCACTCGAACGGGCCCTTCTTCTTCATGAGCCTGAAGAAGGGTAAGGCGTGCTCTCCCAGCTTGGAGATGAAACGCCCCAACGCGGTCACTCGTCCCGCCAGCTTCTGCATCTCTTTGAGGGTCTGCGGCGGGCTCATGTCCTCGATGGCCTTGATCTTCTCGGGGTTCGCCTCGATCCCTCTGTGGGATACAAGGAATCCCAGCAGCTTGCCGGAAGGGGCACCGAACACACACTTCTCCGGGTTAAGCCGCAGGTTCACCTGGCGCAGGCGCTCGAAGGTCTCTTCCAAGTCTTGAATCAAGGTTCTCGCCTCCGAGATTTCACCACTATGTCGTCGACATAGGCCTCTGTGTTTCTCCCGAGCTGCCGCCCCAAGGCGATGTGCATCAGCCGCTGAAAGGTCGCGCCCGCGTTGCGCAGCCCGAAGGGCATGCAAGTGTAGCAGTACACCCCACACGGGGTTAGGAAGGCTGTCTTCTCTATGTCTTCTACTGCCATCTTGATCTGGTGATACCCTGAGAATGCGTCCAGGAAGCACAGCAGGTCGCACTCGGTGGTGGAGTCGACGATCTGATCGATGCGTGGGAGCGGGAATGGATCTTGGGGACATGCTTTATTAAGTTGGTGAAGTCGATGCACATCCGCTCCTTCCCGCCTTTCTTCGGCACTACGACGGGGTTTGCCAGCCAGGTGGGATACCGAACCTCGCGAATGGCACCCGCCGCCTCCAGCTTGCAGGTCTCCTGGACGATGAAGGCTTGCTTCTCCGTGGATTGCCGCCTCGCTCGTTGCTTGACAGGGCGCACGTTGGGGCAGACCCTTAAGTGATGCTGAATCACCTCTCTTGGAACCCCCACCAGCTGATTGGGTTCCCATGCAAATATGTCCTTGTTTGGGCGCAAGAACCTCACCAGCGTTTCTTCTTAAAGGTGGCTCCTGAGGGTCCGTCCTCACTGACTGGCACCCGCTTGGTTTCCGCCTTGTCTTGGGTGAACAGTTGCTTCTTCTTGGTAGGCGCGGCCTTCTTGGCTTCGGGGGTACCGGCGCTGGCGGGCTATGCCGCCGCCGCGGTCTTGAAGGCAAGCTTGAGTGCCGTTACGGCCTCCTTGGTGTCCCCCTTGATGGTGAGGATGCCCTTGCTCCCAGGCATCTTCATGAGGTTGTAGGCTGGGTGGGTCGCCGCCATGAACTGGGCGAGAGCTGGGTACCCGAGGATGGCGTTGTACGTGAGGCCGATGCGGGCGATGTCAAAGTCGACCAGCTCAGTGCGATAGTTGTCGTGTGTGCGGAAGGTGACTGGAGACGGATCTGTCCCAGGGAGTGGGTGGCGCCGCCACCAACTCCTGAGAAAGGCTTGCTGAGACTGAGCCGCTCGAGCGGCACGTGAAGAAGGCTGAAGGCCTCCACGGAGAGCAAGTTGAGGCCGGCACCGCCGTCGATGAGGGTCTTGGTAACAGCCACGTTACAGATGGTGGGCGTGCAAAGCATTGGGAGCATGCCCGAGCCGACGGTGGAGTCGGGATGGTCTTCTGAGCTGAAGGTGAGGTCGGCCTCTACTGCAGCCCAACCTGGTGGAGCCCCCGCGCGCTTGGAAGCGGCCCCAATCTCACGGAGGAATGGCTTGACATGGCGATCTGAAGGCTGCGCTTGAGTGCCGCCCAGCAGGGTTGTGACTGCGTGGTGCCCCGGAACCACGTAGCGAGCAGTGAAGAGGTTGCGGAGTCCCCCCAGGATGCCACCGTGGATCCAGGGAGGTTGAGCAGCCAGGCGCGTGGCTCGCCGGCGATGGCCATGGGGAACCAGTTGGCCATGACCTTGTCGTCGCTCCTGGCCTCGAGGACGGACTCCTCGTACGCCAGTAGGAACGACGACGGGTCCGCCGCGCCGTCATAGCGCGGCGGCATCTCTGGCCTGAACTTGGGTGGCCATCGCACCTGTCGCAGGGCGGGGGCCAGGGCTCGGAACCCCTGGCCCCGTCGTCAACACCGGCCGCAGGAGCGGTTGGCGGGGCATCCGCCATGGGGGCGAAGTGCGGCGGCGCGGGGCATAGGCCAGTGGAGAGAAGCTACGGCGCACCCCTACCTGGCGCGCCAAATGTCGGATGTGGGGTTCCGGCAAAACCCTTAAGGTTCAAACTCTGGGGTGCGCGCGAAGTTCATTCCCTCCTACCGATCCACGCCCTAGCTCGCTAAGATCTCACGAACGAACTCGACGAACTCGCAACACAGAAAGACACGAGATTTATACTGGTTCGTCCACCATTGTGGTGTAATACCCTACTCCAGTGTGGTGGTGGTGGATTGCCTCTTGGGCTGATGATGAACCGTACAAGGGGAAGAACAGCCTCCTGAGGTTGAGGTGTTCTTGTGCTCTGTGGACTTGTGGATCAGAACTCTCCCTGCCTCTACTGTGGTGGCTAGTTCTACTTATATAGGCCGTAGTCCTCTCCCCAAATAACGAGTGGGAACGGAGCCAACAAGGCGGGAAAATTTGAAGGAGGACCGCTAGTACAAGCTATCCTGACAAAAGTGCTCTTCGCCTGCTAAAGGCTCTGGTGATGACGCCGTCTTGGGCTCCACGGTGACCTCCGTCTTGCCGTCCTGCTGGTCTTGGTCTCGTTGCACTGATATGGAAACCTTTGCCTGATGCCTTGGTACTCCGCGCCTGCACCTGCCTCCTTAGCACCAAAGAGGAAACAAGGACGCTGCATGCGCTGGCGCCTGCCTGGTGTCGGTCGTCATGGCTCACGTCACGAGAGCCTCGTGAGATTTGCCCCACGTTGATATCTCCACTCCTCGTGAGCCTGCCTGGCCAGACCGCTCCTAAGGAGGTCTTGCGTCATCCGCCCCATGAGGCTTGGCCCCTCGCGAGGGTCTTGATTGCCTTGTCGATGAAGATGGGTCGTTCGGCCCGTTAGCTTAGCCACGCCGTGGGCCGCAGGCAGGCAAGTCTGGGGACCCCCGTTCCTAGAATGCCAACAATGTGTTTATTGTTTCATCAACAGTCCTCTATTATTGTAATCACACTTAATATCTTTGGAACAGGGACGCTCAGCTCTGCACAAAATGATCGGAATGTTGCATGCTCCAGACAGCTACTTTTTTCCCAACATGCCTTTTTGATTTAGACAGAGCTGGGGCGAGGTTCCTGCCAATGAAAGCATGGATCAATTTTAGTTTAACACCTTCTCACAACTTTGTCTTCAGTTGTGATGTAAATATTAGCTCTGGTCTGCTAATCATTGAGATGCATTAGCAAGGAGGTTAGTTTTTTATTTTTTTCCGAAAGAGCATGGATGGCAAGACACATGAAACAAAAGCTGAAAGCTCAGAGCATTGTACAATTTCATGTCACTAGAAAATTATTTGTATAGTACGTCAATTATGTAAACAAATGCTGGAAGCTTGAAAGCATTGCCAGAAGCCTCTTCAGCATCCGGGTCCATGTGCCATGCACAAAATTATACTCCCAGCGTTCCTAAATAATTATCTTTTTAGAAATTTTAAAGGGACATATTTTAGAGTGTAGATTCATTCATTTTGCTTTGTATGTAGTCACTCGTTGAAATCTCTAGAAAGACAAATATTTAAGAACAGAGGGAGTAGTGCACAACTGCATGGGAGACTCAGCCTGGTCGTTGTGCCGCACTAATAGTGAGTAATGAGCAGTCAAATCATAAGCACCACCTTTTCCCACTATAAGTTGCTCAGAAGAAGCAACCATCAATATGCTCTTCTTTGAATCCGCTCATGCTACTCCCTCTGTTGCTGTTTATAGAGCGCACTTCAACAATCTCTAGGTCCAAGGCGACTAGCGATCAGCCTGAAAAATATCATTGGTCATTATAGCACGACGTCTATTACTAGAGGAAATAATGCGTACACACATGCATGCAGTGCTTCCACCCCGGGTACACACATGCATGCACGTACTCCACTCCGCGTACACACCTAGTACAACGAGAGAAAATTGTGGACTTGATTGTGGTTACCACGCCGTAATTAATTGAGTATTAAACCAAACGTGTCTAAAGTCTCTCTGGTGGTGGAAATGCATGGAGAGAAATGCATGAGAATGAAGCGCGCCCTGTAAACTGTGATGGAGGGAGGAGTAGTATGAAGATGCAAAACCAAGTATGCATATGGCCAGTCGGTCAATGCACTTCCTCTTGGCATATCACTGACATGTGGGACCGGAGTGTGAGCAAACCGATCTCAACTGACAGCAAAATGGCCAACCCGTCGTTCCTTGAGAGAGACGAGGAGCGAGAACACACAGACGGGCTCGCACGGATGCCAAGATATATTCGAGCATGGTTGATTGATATCATCATTACATGTTTGATGTTTTTTAATAGTACTATTGGGCTGCCGATTTCCACACTTCTCCCGAATAAATGTGTACTTTATCAGAGATTAAAATAAAATAAGAGTACAGACGCTCCACCATGCGGTTGCTAGTACCTATATACTAGTAGTAGTACTACTCGTACTTACTAAACCTTGCGCTTGGCTCTTCGCCTCTTCGTGAGGTCGAACAACGATGGTACTACAGTGTATGCCTCTGGCAATCTGACATCGAGCGACTGCTGCACGTCCACCGCCTCGGCGAGGGTAGGTTCCATTAGTCAAAAGCTTCTCCTCGTTCTGCGAGCCACCAGGCTTGAGGTAGATGGAGAGGGCGTAAGCGAGCTTCACCTTGTCCTGCAAGCTTCTCCTTGTTCTGCGAGTTGACGGGACACACCAAAAAGTAGTGCTAGTCCATACTCCATCCTTTTCGGTTAATATGGCTTAATTTTTTGTGGGTAAATGAGAGAGCTTTATTCGTATATAAGCATTCTTAGGATGATCAGCCCAGAGACTGTTCACTAGGAAGCGAGGTACCCCGCAAAAAAAGAAGGAAGCGAGGTGTTTCATCAAGCCAGCTCTCGGTCACTTTCAAAGTGCAGCAAGAACGGTTCGCACAAAGATGCGCCGCAAGTTTTGCTGACCTGTTTACATGCTGAATAACAAAAAAAGAGAACATATTACCGAGAGCTCCTATTTGTAACAGGATAGGAGCCAGAATTAAGCGAGAATTGTGGCGAGTGTTCCATGCAATCAACTTCCATTATCACATGCAAGAACCCTCGAAGAGAACCAAATGTGTTGAAGATTGCTCTATCACATTTTAAAATAAAATAAGAGTGTAGACGCTCCACCATCTAGTTCCTAGTAGTAGTACATACCTCTATAGTAGTAGTACTAGTACTCCCTCTGTCTAGATGAATAAGTCATCTTAGGTTTTGCACCGTGACCAAGAAGGAGGGGAAGACGAGAGAACTTAATGTTTATTTCCTAATTAATAGCATTGCATGCAATGAACTAACCACTGCATGTCGTGATTGGTAGTCTCGAGTCATTGAAAACATGTACACCCCACATCCCTTATTGGTTGTTATGTCAAGAAACAAGAAATGAGGTGGGAGTTAATGCACTGCGCCTAAGTATTTTCTGATTATTTGGTTTTCGTAAGGTGACTTATACACCTAGATGGAGAGAGTAGTAAACTTTGTGCTTGGCTGTTTGCCTCTTCGGGAAGTCGAACAATAATGGTACTAGTACAGTGTATGCTTCTGGCAATCTGACACCCAATTAACTATTGCACGTCCACCGCCTGAGTGAGGGAGAGCTTGCATTAGTCAAAAGATTCTCCTTGTCCTGCGAGCCACCGCGCAAGATTCTCCCATCCTACAAGTTTCTCCTCGTTCGGCAAGTTGACAGGACACAGCAAACTAATGCTAGTCCATACTGCCTCCTTTCCGGTTAATATGGCTTAATTTGAAACAAGATAAATACACTGTCTGTCATTGTATAGTTGTAAAAAATACGGTCAGTGGACTTCATAATATGCTCATTGCGTTCAATATATACATTTTCCGGTGTTTATACAGTCACTAGCTCACCTTGGCTGAGTATGTGTGTGCATGCACGTGTAGGTTGAGCACTTGAGCGTGATCGTGTGTGTTCCGTCATGTGCTCGGACATGCATGCATTAGGGCGTCGCGCGCGTTTTTGCGTACATGTGTGCGTGTGACTGTTGCATGCATGCACGAGGTTGTAGTCCCTCACATTCACATGTTCATAAGTCAATGCTTTGTCAAAACGTTGCATGCAAGGTTTAATCATTCGTTGTTCATGCATGCATTCCCGATATTAATACGTTGGTAAAGACAATTTCTTGAGGAAAACGAGCCCATGAATTGAGTACAAAGGGGACTAATAAGCCAGGACAGAGGGAGTACTAGTAGTGAACCGGAAGGAGGGAGTAGGTACTAGTAGTACTACGTAACAACGTGCAGTAACAAAATTCCTCTATGCGAATCCTGTCTACGTGTCATGCAAGAAAATAGAGATAAGTACAAGTGAGACTCAAGAATGGTCATACACGTAGGGGAAGTACATGTAGGGGGCACTCGGGAGCAGTCAAATCACACAGTAAATTAGTCGGAAGAAGCAACCATCATTTCACTCTTCAATGACACGTACGCAATATAAAATGGTTGATATGGAGAGAAAAAGAAAACCGCTCCACTATATATACACTAGCAGGAGCCTAAGCTACAAGCCTTCTTGCTTGGGTTGCTCTCTTCACAATCATAGAACGACGGTGGTCACACCGCTGGTCACCGATCCAGCCTGATCCCGCCGCTGGGTGGAAGGGGACGGTTTTCTGCATAGACGCGGTCGACGGTGGCGAGGGAGAAAATCCACTGTCGGTGCGTCCTGATCAGGGGGCCCTGCGGTATGGGCTGTTGCCACCTCCCAACCGCCCTTCTAGCTACAGCCCGACGTCCCAGGTACAACCTCCTTTTGGAGCCGGCTTGCTCCACTGCTGCAGCTCCCCACATAGCTCCATCTCCATCCGGATCTTTCTCTACTTCTACCGGCTTCTATTTGTGATGAGTTTACGTCTCATCAACTAATGCCAGTACTATTATTCTAATCACACTTCTTCAATATCTTTGCCAACAGGGATGCTCAGCTCGATTTTAGTGGAACTGCACAAAAGCATCGTATGATCCGAGGGTGCCAGACATCTTTCCTTCGACGGGTTCTACATAGCCAGGAAATTAAATCTTGTTTAGGGTTCAGGGTTTACGCCATAGGGACCCCATCACTATTTTTTTTGTACACACTCTCACAATTTTTGTCTTTAGTTGTGAAGTAAATATTGGTTGTGATCTGTGAATCGTTGAGATGCATCAGCATGCGTGTTAGGTTTCCTTTGTATTTGATGGAATGTTGTAATGGGGCAACCTTGGAGTAGGAATGAAAATGGAGTGGGAAGTTTCCGTTTTTCCGGAGAAAAAATGGAAACAGAGAGAAACCAACGTTTCATTTCATTGGATGGCGCCATCAAGCAAAACCAACGTTTAAATCACGTCTGTCGCGCTCGTGTCTCACCCTGCTCCACGGCTCCATCCCACACAGTCGCTCGGCATGCCACTCACCGCAAACCAGTATACGATAACATTCCCGCCTGCTTGTCGATGGATCGCGCCATGGAGTACTAGCACTACCGGAAGAGATTGACGAGGAGGGGGAGGACAGCTAGCTGTAGCATGGACTCCTAAGAACTTTTTACATGCATGTTGTGGCCTGCTATTGCGACCTTTGAACACGGAGTAGTCGTGTGCACCGGGAAGCGGCGCGGGCGACGCTCTCTCAGCTGGCGGGCCGCTTCAATGCCGACGCCAGTGAGAGGTCGCGTCTGCTCTGGCCGGGCATGAATGCGGCACTGACCGTTATGGGCAGGAAGCACGCGCGGGTGATGAAGAGGGTTCGGATTGGTTAGGAGCGGGCGTGGCAGCGGTCCGGACGCCCGCAAACAAGAGATGTTGTACACAAATATTGCTGCGTATATAATTAACAACGTAAATAATGTGCCAGTTGGACAAATATGATTGGAGATGGAGATGGAATTTTATGTAAAACCGGATATGCATGTCTATGTCTATGTGTGTGTGCGCGACGACTCTCGCGACTACTGGTACACACCGTCGATTTCTCGTTCTCCCTACACACACAAACTTAGTACCGCCTCATTTTGTTCCTAGGATAGGAATATCATAGGAGTGGGAAACAATATGAAGTGAGATAAATGGAGTACAACGTACAAGAGGAAATGTACACGCACTCACTCTGCCTCCGAGATACCCGCGAGTACACGATGGAGTGCATTTGTACATGAAGAGGCAGCTTACGTACGTACGTAATAATTTGACCCTTTAATTTATTCACTTAATAATGGAGGGTCGGGGACCACATGTGAGCGATACAAACTGCGACCTGGAAGCGGGGGCGTGTTTTTGATCGAGTTTTCTTTCTTGGTACATTAAAAAACTTTGTCCCGGTTTTTGTTTCTTTTTTCCGGGAACGAGCGTATTCTATTTAAAACCACTGCGATGGAGAGATGTTTTACTCCATTGTATATATAGCCTCTTGTTTGATAGGGTTTCTCGCATCTCGCTCTCTCACCCTCTCCATATCTAAACAAGACTAGCAAGATGCCCATGCATTGCACGGAACTTCAAGATGCATTTGTGGGAGAATAGGATGAACAAGGGAAGGCCTTATTTGCAAATGTGGAGAGGGGTGTGGGTATGTTTTTGCAAAATTGCCATATTTTCCTTCCTATCCGTCAGATATAAATCGGACGGCGTATATTGCAGGATGTTAGGCACACCATCATCACCAACTCTGTTTTTAAGAGTAAAGATGACAGTGTCCACTCTATCCCTCTCCTCACTGGTGGTCACAGATCCGGCCGAATCCCGTCCGCTGCGGGGAGTGAGGAGGTGCAGCATTGACGTTGTCGCTGTCGGCGATGGAGGAAGCCGATGCGCACCGTCCTCTCTGAGCCGGCGCGGATGAAGGTCCTCCACGCCCTTGTTCGCTGCCGCCGTGTGGGCAGATCCCGCCCGCCCTCCCAAGCGACATCTCGCGCACCTGAGGTATAACTTCTTTTGGATTTCATGCTTCATTGTACTAGTCTAGCTCCCCAGGTCGCTGCATGTGGGTTTTCTTCTATGCCACTACTCCCCATCTCCCCATGTACAGTAGCTAGGGTTCGTAGGCTGGTCCAACATCACCTATTTTTTACTATTATAGAGGAAAGGACACTTGAAAAGTTGTCCTGGTTTATGCCTCAGTGGAGGTATACATGTTGTTTCGACAAAAAGTACATGGTGGTTGTGCGGTCATTGTCCATATGCTCCTATTGCTGCTGCTAATTTAATACTATCACTGGTTAAATGAAGCAATGCCCATGGTAAAGTGACGTCCCTTTTAATTACTTTTCATTAATGCTTCGGTCCTGCTTTTTTTCTCGGGTATCCTGGTTTAGTTCCCATCAAGATAATCATGATGCTTCTGTTTGTTGCTGTACTTTTCATTAATTCTGATTAACAATTGAGATGTCGCGGTTAGTACCACTACCAAAACAAAGTAACAACACTGTATCCATTTTTTATATTTTTGCAAACAGCGATGCGTATCTCCATACCCAGGCATGTCTTCCTCAATCTTAGTGGAACTGCACAAAATTGGATGGCCATTGTTGTTCCGCCTCACTGTCCTCTGCCACGTGGTTCTTCCTACCTCGAGCTTGATTACCAAGAAGAAACAGACCACAATGAGTATTTGTCGAACTTCATTGGTGCCTCACCCAAACTTGATGCCAAATGGATGATGCATCACCACGATGACCTATCGATGCTCATGGTTGCGTCGGCTGGTGAAGCTGATCGATTTTCCACGAAAGACAAGCTGCCTTCCATCAGTGCTCTTTGCTTGTTACCCACAAAGATGACATCCTTCATCAGTTCACCTTGGTTGCGTTGGAGACGTAGTCATCTTTCACGTTGGTGAAATTTTATCACACAATTGGCTATGAACCAAATGTTTCCTCGAAGAACGGTCGACGTTGGTACTAAGAGCATCAGTTTTGTATTGATTTCTAAGACTTCCCACAACTTTGTCTTCAGCTCCCCTGTAATTTTATTTGTCCAACTTTTAACTAAATATGTGGTCAGACTTTGATTAAAAAAATGGTGTGGACTAAAAACCCGGATGGACGTAGTATCCCTCCATTTTTATTTACTCTGCATATTAGATTTGACTGAAGTCAAACTTTGTAAAGTTTGACCAAGTTTAGGCCGAACACAACAAACCATAATTATTGAGAGAGGGAAAACTGTACATACTCTCAAACCTTTCCGATAATTCAAATTAAAATTATTTATTTGTACACACTCCCGCACGTTTCCGATTATTTGGCAAATGTGTGGTTGTTCACTTAACGATGGGTAGACTACTGCACGTTAAGGACAGGAAATGCGACCAGGACGCATGGATCATTAGTTCATCGTAAGTAGTTTTCTTCACTGGTACATTAAATAAAGAGTTTTGTTTCATACTTACACAATTTAAAACGATTGTTAAGAGAGAAAAAGAAAACCACTCCACTATATATTAGTTGTATACACGAGTACTATATAAGTACTATATAAGCTGGAGCCTCAGTGCTTGTTCGCTAGGGTTTGCACTCTTCACACTCTCACTGCACTACATATGTATATACACACTGGAGGCTTAGCGTTCCTTTGCTAGGGTTTGTTATATTCACAGTCTCTCACCCTCTTCACCAGATCTAAACAAGACTGCGTTGGCCTCTGTCTCTCTCTCTCCCCCCTCAGAGCTGGTGAAGGAGCCATCCGGATCCCGTCGTACCGGGAAGGGGAGGAGGTGCAGCGTTCACTCTATCGCCTTCAGCGAGGGAGGCAATCCACTGCCGGCTGTGCTGTTCTCTTTCACCCAGTGCCTGTGCGTGAGGGCCACCGACCCCTTCTTCCTCGCTGTCGTATGTAGTGTGGGAAGATCCGGCCTCTTGCCGCACACCTAGCCACATCCCGACGACCCTAAGGTATAACTTTCTTTGAAACCGTCATTGCTCTAGCTACATGTGGATCTTTTTCGATTTTGTAGTCGAATCTAGGTCTTGGTTCAGAGAGGAAAGAAGGGTGGCATGGGGTGAAGCATGAATCTACGACGTGGTTCAATGAGGAAAGGAGGGAGTGAAAGTAGTATAGACTGGCTATCCAGCCGCTTTGTTGGTCGAAAAGGGAAAAAAGGGGGTAACCCAGAACACACATATGTAAGGAACCTTTCTCTTTGTTGAAAAAGGAAAGAAACTGGGGGGTCGGGTAGTTTGTGCAGGACTAGATTTGCTGCCCTCACATAGAAAAAAGGTCCAAAGAGAACAAATATGGGAACAACGCAGATATGCTATTTGGCAACATACTCTGCATCACCCATTTATACGTGTGGACACACATGGTGCTGGCATGTCCCATGTGCCATGTCCCATACAACTATTTTTCTGTTGTTAATCTAAGAAAGCCGCTGGAAAATTGAAGCAATGCCACTTTTAAAGTAAATTACGTTTTTAACGAATGTTGTTTTAAGAGAATGTCTCTGTTAATATGAATCAATGCAACCATTTTAGAAATGCTAATGTCCTACTTTGTTTTCCATCAAGATAAGTTAGATGCTTCTTTTGTCACCATATGTTTCATCCTCCTTTATTGGCCAGTAATTGTTTCCTTTATGCCTCTGTTAAAACAGGGATATCTATTCAACTTGTTGCTCTAGCAAACTTAAATGTCACAAGGGTGACTTTGCTTGATTTAGTTGAACTACACAAAATGAGATTGGATTTCTTATTCGTGTTGGAAGATTTGTACGTGATCTTGTCTGTGTCATGAAAGGTCAGTACCTGCCTTCATCCACATGATCGTGCAGTGTGCTTTGAGATGCTGTGCTACTTGTATTGGTACTGTTTTAAATGAATGTTGAATTGAAGGTATTGAATTGCTGTCTTTTCCCATTAAGTAGTGAACAAAAATGGGACAACCCAGACATGATGCTTGTTGCTTTGTTACAACAAACTCTGCATCACCCCCTTTATAAGTAGATGGAAGCACATGGTGTTGTTGCGCCCACTCTCCCCTGGAACTGTTTATGCTTTTTGTTAATCTAATGCCGCTGGTAAAATTAAGCAATGCCACTCTCAGAATTAACTAATGAATCTTAGTTCAAAATTGCAACACTTGTTAGGGATCGGCGGGAGTACCATTTCTGTTAGGGATCAGCCGGAGTACATGTTTAAGAAATGTATTGTTGAGATAATGTCTCTGTTATTATATATCAGTTACAGTATTTTACAAATGGTACTATCCTTCTTTGTAGTTCTTTCTACATGTTTAACCAAGGTATTGTTAAGATAGTGCCTCTATTAATATGGATCAGTCGCATTGTTTTAGGAATGGTACCTTTCTGCTTTGTCGTTCTTTATGCATGTTGAAACCAGGCATTGTTAATATAATGTCTCAGTTAATATTAATGAATCACATTGATTGAGAATTGCTACTCTCCTGCTTTGTTTCCCATTAAGATAAGGTAGATCGGTAGATGTTTTTCTTCAAGGAGTATAAGTCCTCAACCGTTATTTCTTAGTAATTGTTTCCCTTATACCTTCTGCTCGGTTTTATTTCGACTTTGATTTTATCTGAACTTCACAAAAGGAGCCAATGTGTTTAAGGCAAACTGCTGCATTAGTGGGTCGAGTTGGTCTTACCACTTTGTAGAAAGAAGCAGTCATTGTTTGCGCTACATTAAAGAAGGAATGATCGAGAAGCTTTATAGAGTATTAGTAGACGCTGGTGACATGACTAGTCTGCAGAGAGCATGGGAAACTCAACAACGCGTGGAGTACAAAATTTACTCCACAAGGAAAGGTATGACCAAGTCAGTTGCCGACACATCTGTAACAAACGAGGTCAGTATCGGCCTTCATCCACATGATTGTGCTTTGTTATGTTGTGCTACTTATATTGTTGTATTGTTTTGAATAAATGTTTAATTCAAGCTATTGTATTGCTATCTTTTCCTGTTAAGATAATGAAGATGATTATAGTTGTAAGCGTATGTTTAATCAACTAGTACCACTATTATATTCATCACACTTTTTCTGTATTTATGTAGACAGGGATGCTCAGCTTGATTTTAGTGGAACTACACAAAATGTTCAGATGGTTCGTGTCCTCCACAATACTTCAATACATCGAATGGTTCTCTAATCATTCGTTGTCACCTTGAGCCACCGGACTATCTGTTTGAATGGAGCTGCCAACGTGTTTAACGCTTTGCAACATATAAATACGAAATCCACCATGCTACTCAAGACATTGTTTGATTTCAGTGGAACTGCAGAAAAAGATACGCTAGTTAATCCGGCTCTATGTGCCATTTCAATGTGCAAACTGATGACAAACCATGCCCGTCTGAATGGAGCTACCAACATCTTCAAGGCGGAAGAATTCCCACAAGTTCAAGGGAAAGAACTCTGTCCAGCAGAATACTACCTTTAAGAAGGGAAAGAAGAAAGACAAAAAGAGAGATGGCTGCTTTACTTGTGGTTCAGAGAACACTGGGCAAACAAGTGCCCAAACAGGTACAAGAAGCCAGGACAGGACTCCAAGTCTGTCAATGTCACTCTAAGCAACAATGTTGGGGCTTCTAGGTATGGTTATATGTTTACCGTACTTTTAGTTTGTCAGTCCACCGATTGGTGGGTTGACACTGGGGCCAATATTCATGTGTGTGCTTATGGTACTTTGTTTTCTTGCAGCATATAAATACGAAATCCACAGGGATGCTCAGCTTGATTTTAGTGGAACTGCACAAAATGTTCAGTTGGTTCGTGTCCTCCATAATACTTCATCATGCACCATACATCGAATGGTTCTATAATCATTCGTCGTCACCTTGAGCCACCGGACTATTAGATGACAAACTGATGACAAACCCTGCCCGCTACACAATCATAGGCATTACACATTTTGAATGGATAAGCTTGTCAAAGTTTAATCATTGATGTTAGCAAGAAGACATTAGTTTATTATATTGGAATTGGAAAACCTTGTCAAATTTTGCTTATTGATGTTAGCCAGAAGACATGCATTTGATATTTTAGAGTGGGACGCCCTTTGCTGTGAGCAACATCGATCGTTTTTCCTATTCCTGTCTTCAGTTCGGAAGTAAATATTTACTCTGCTGAGATGCATAGTCACATGAATGTTGACTTATGTAAGGTATTTTAAGACTTTTTCCTCAATGTTGTCTATGTAATGCCAGGCCTTGTGAGTTTGGTTGCAAAGTTGAGCTTGGAATGTTGTGGCATGCGGCATTGATACGTCTCCAACCTATCTATAATTTTTTATTGTTCCATGCTATTATATTATCCATCTAGGATGTTTTATATGCATTTATATGCCATTTTATATGATTTTTGGGACTAACCTACTAACCTAGAGCCTAGTGCCCGTTTCTGTTTTTTCCTTGTTTTTGAGTATCGCAGAAAAGGAAAAAACAAACGGAGTCCAATTGACCTGAAACTTCACAGAACTTATTTTTGGACCAGAAGAAGGCCATGGAGTAAAAGAGTTGGGCCAGAAGAGTCCCGGGCTGCCCACGAGGGTGGGGGGCGCGCCCACCCCCCTGGGCGCGCCTCCCTACCTCGTGGACAGCCCGGAGACCCCACTGACTTGTTCTCGATGCCAAAACCTCTTATATATACAGAAACCCCCAGAACATGACCTAGATCGGGAGTTCCGCCGCCACAAGCCTCTGTAGCCACCGAAAACCAATCTAGACCCATTCGGCACCCTGCTGGAGGGGGGAATCCCTCACCGGTGGCCATCTTCATCATCCCGGCGCTCTCCATGACGTGGAGGGAGTAGTTCACCCTCGGGGCTGAGGGTATGTACTAGTAGCTATGTGTTTGATCTCTCTCTCTCTCTCTCATGTTCTTGAGGCGGTACGATCTTGATGTACCGTGAGCTTTGCTATTATAGTTGGATCTTATGATGTTTCTCCCCCTCTACTCTCTTTTAATGGATTGAATTTTCCCTTTGAAGTTATCTTATCAGATTGAGTCTTTAAGGATTTGAGAACACTTCATGTATGTCTTCCATGTGCTTATCTGTGGTGACAATGGGATATCACATGATCTACTTGATGTATGTTTTGGTGATCAACTTGCGGGTTTCGTAACATTGTGAACTTATGCATAGGGGTTGGCACACGTTTTCGTCTTGACTCTCCGGTAGAAACTTTGGGGCACTCTTTGAAGTTCTTTATGTTGGTTGAATAGATGAATCTGAGATTGTGTGATGCATATCGTATAATCATACCCACGGATACTTGAGGTGACATTGGAGTATCTAGGTGACATTAGGGTTTTGGTTGATTTGTGTCTTAAGGTGTTATTCTAGTACGAACTCTAGGATAGATTGAACGGAAAGAATAGCTTCGTGTTATATTACTACGGACTCTTGAATAGATCGATCAGAAAGGATAAATTTGAGGTGGTTTCATACCGTACCATAATCTCTTTGTTTGTTCTCCGCTATTAGTGACTTTGGAGTGACTCTTTGTTGCATGTTGAGGGATAGTTACATGATCCAATTAGGTTATTATTATTATTGAGAGAACTTGCACTAGTGAAAGTATCAACCCTAGGCCTTGTTTCAACGCATTGCAATACCATTTGTGCTCACTTTTATTACTTGTTACCTTACTGTTTTTATATTTTCAGATTACAAAAACCTATATCTACCATCCATATTGCACTTGTATCACCATCTCTTCGCCGAACTAGTGCACCTATACAATTTACCATTGTATTGGGTGTGTTGGGGACACAAGAGACTCTTTCTTATTTGGTTGCAGGGTTGTTTGAGAGAGACCATCTTCATCCTATGCCTCCCACGGATTGATAAACCTTAGGTCATCCACTTGAGGGAAATTTGCTACTGTCCTACAAACCTCTACACTTGGAGGCCCAACAACGTCTACAAGAAGAAGGTTGCGTAGTAGACATCAAGCAGTTTCTGGCGCCGTTGCCGGGGAGGTGAGTGCTTGAAGGTATATCTTTAGATCTTGCAATTGAATCTTTTAGTTTCTTGTTTTATCACTAGTTTAGTTTATAAAAGAAAACTACAAAAAAATGGAATTGAGGGTGCCTCATATGCTTCATCTTTTTAATGTCTTCCATGAAAATAAGGATTCCGATAATTGTGCTCAATTGCTAGAGGAAGAATGCATTAGAATGTTTGGCACTAAATCTTTGAATGACGAGCATGATTGCAATGTTGTTAGTATGAATTCTTTGAATATCCATAGTACTAATGATGATTGCACTAGTCATGATGAAAATGACTCTTATAAGCATGTCAACTTTTGTGGAATACATAGAGCTTGCAAGTACACACCAAATAGGGAAGATAGATTTTGCATGAGGCATAAGTATTTGGAAACTAAATGGTTGCAAGAGGCTAGATGCTTGTGCTGAAAATTTAAAATTTCTTTGCCATCCTTGTGAACTTTGCAATGAACGTGATCATTTAAATCCCCAATGCAAATTGTTTCATGATCGTATCGTGTCCAAAAATTGTGATGACTTGATTTCCCTTGCACATCATAATGAACTTAGTTTGCTTTTGGGTTATGAAGAAATGAAACGTATAACTAAGGATATGCCAGAATTTGTCCTTGATAAAGTTCTTGATTTTGATCTAGAAGAAATTTTTATGTATTGTGCGGTGAATTGCATTGAAAATCCTTATATTGCCAATTACATAATGAAAAGAAAACAAATAGAAGATGAAGATAATATTAATGAAAGGGAAGAGACTTCCCAATATCTTCCTATTATTTCTTATGATGAATCAGGTAACGAGGAGGAGCCTTCTATTCAACCAGTCTCATTAATAAGGAGCTCCAAAAAGAGGATTAAACCCACCCATAATGTGAAGAATAAAAAGAAAAGACAGAGAAGCAAAGGTGAAAAGGTATCCCCCCAAATGATGTTGCTGCTATTACTCATTGTGATGATGATAATTGCTGCAATTAATGTTTGTCCCAAGCTTGGGGATGCTATGTTTAATGAAGATGATATTTTTAGCCTCCCAAGTTTTGATGAGCAAATTTATTATGATGATAGCGTGCCTCCTATTTATGATGGTTATATTGATGAAAGTGGGTTTGTAAGAGTGTCAACTTTAGGAAGTAATGATCCCACTATTTTGGTGGGTGTTGAATCTTATTGTGACAATTATGAAAGTGGATTTGGAGAGGTCATGACTTTATTTAGGAATGATTCTACAATCTTGGAAGAGGTTTCAATCAATTATGATGAGAACAAAGTTGCTACTTATGATCATTATTGTGATGACACTTATGCTATAAAAAGTAGTGATGATTATATTTATAAAACTTGTCATGATTATGATTACCCTTTTCTGAACATTACTCTTTTAATGTGGAAACAATTTATAGTATTCGAGTTTCTTATGATACTCCCACTATTCCGAATGAGAAGAATTTTGCTTATGAGGAGAGTAATAAAAATTCTATGCTTGTAGATCATGAAAAGAATGCTCTATGTGATGGTTATATTGTTAAATTCATTCATGATGCTACTGAAAATTATTATGAGGGAGGAATATATGCTTGTAGGAATTGCAATAATATCAAGTTTCCTCTTTATGTGCTTAAAGTTTTGAAGTTATGCTTGTTTTGCCTTCCTATGCTAGTTGATTATTGTTCCCATAAGTTGTTTGCTCACAAAATCCCTATGCATAGGAAGTGGTTAGGCTTAAATGTATTAGTCATATTCTTCATGATGCTCTCTTTATGTTTCAATTCTTATCTTTTATGTGAGCATCATTGAAATCATCATGCCTAGCTAGGGGCGTTAAACGTTAGCGCTTGTTGGGAGGCAACCCAATTTTATTTTTGTTCCTTGCTTTTTGTTCCTGTTTAGTAATAAATAATATATGTAGCCTCTGTTTAGGTGTGGTTTTATGTTGTAATTAGTGTTTGTGCCAAGTACAACCTTTGAGAAGAATTGGGTGAAGTCTTTATGATCTTGCTGTAAAAAACAGAAACTTTAGCGCTCACGAGATTAGCTGCCAGTTTTTACTGGAGAGTGATTTTAGGTTGATTCTTTTTGAAGATGATTAATAGACAAATTCCTCATGTCCACCAATGTATTTCCTAATTTTTGGAGTTCCAGAAGTATACGTTTGATAGAGATTACTACAGACTGTTCTGTTTTTGACAGATTCTGTTTTCTATGTGTTGTTTGCTTATTTTGATGAATCTATGAGTAGTATCGGAGGGTGTGAACCATAGAGAAGTTGGAATACAGTAGATATTACACCAATATGAATTTATAATGAGTTCACAACAGTACCTAAGTGGTGATTTATTTTCTTATACTAACGGAGCTTACGAGTTTTCTGTTGAGTTTTGTGTTGTGAAGTTTTCAAGTTTCGGGTAAAGATTCGATGGACTATGGAATAAGGAGTGGCAAGATCCTAAGCTTGGGGATGCCCAAGGCACCCCAAGGTAATATTCAAGGACAACCAAGAGCCTAAGCTTGGGATGCCCCGGATGGCATCCCCTCTTTCGTCTTTGTTCATCGGTAACTTTACTTGGAGCTATATTTTTATTCACCACATGATATGTGTTTTTCTTGGAGCGTCAATTTGTTTTATTTTGTTTTTCTTGCTGTTTTAATAAAATACCAAGATCTGAAATTCTTAAATGTTAGAGAGTCTTCACATAGTTGCATAATTATTCAACTACTCATTGATGTTCACTTATATCTTTCGGAGTAGTTTGTCATTTGCTCTAGTGCTTCACTTATATCTTTTAGAGCACGGCGGTGGTTTTATTTTGAAGAAAATAGATGAACTCTCATGCTTCATTTATATTATTTTGAGAGTCCTAAACAGCATGGTAATTTGCTTTGGTTATGAAACTAGTCCTAATATGATAGGCATTCAAGATGGGTATCATAAAAACTTTCATATAAAGTGCATTGAATACTAAGAAAAGTTTGATACTTGATAGTTGTTTTGAGATATAAAGGTGGTGATATTAGAGTTGTGCTAGTTGGGTAATTATGAAATTGAGAAATACTTGTGTTGAGGTTGGCAAGTCCCATAGCATGCACGTATGGTAAACGTTGTGTGACAAATTTGAAGCATGGAGTGTTCTTTGATTGCTTTCCTTATGAGTGGCGGTCGGGGACGAGCGATGGTCTTTTCCTACCAATCTATCCCCCTAGGGGCATGCGTAGTAGTACTTTGCTTCGAGGGCTAATAAACTTTTGCAATAAGTATATGAGTTCTTTATGACTAATGTGAGTCCATGGATATTACACACTCTCACCCTTCCATTATTGCTAGCCTCTTCGGTACCGTGCATTGCCCTTTCTCACCTTGAGAGTTGGTGCAAACTTCGCCGGTGCATCCAAACCCCGTGATATGATACGCTCTATCACACATAAACCTCCTTATATCTTCCTCAAAACAGCCACCATACCTACCTATTATGGCATTTCCATAGCCATTCCGAGATATATTGCCATGCAACTTTCCACCGTTCCGTTTATTATGACACGCATCATCACTGTCATATTGCCTTGCATGATCATGTAGTTGACATCGTACTTGTGGCAAAGCCACCATGCTAATTTTTCATACATGTCACTCTTGATTCATTGCATATCCCGGTACACCGCCGGAGGCATTCACATAGAGTCATATTTTGTTCTAAGTATCGAGTTGTAATTCTTGAGTTGTAAGTAAATAAAAGTGTGATGATCATCATTATTAGAGCATTGTCCCATGTGAGGAAAGGATGATGGAGACTATGATTCCCCCACAAGTCGGGATGAGACTCCGGACGAAAGAAAAAAAAAAGAAAAAAGAGGCCAAAAGAAAAAAAAGAGAAGGCCCAAATAAAAAAATAAAAAAGGAAAAAAATGAGAGAAAAAGAGAGAAGGGACAATGTTACTATCCTTTTTCCACACTTGTGCTTCAAAGTAGCACCATGATCTTCATGATAGAGAGTCTCTTATTTTGTCACTTTCATATACTAGTGGGAATTTTTCATTATAGAACTTGGCTTGTATATTCCAATGATGGGCTTCCTCAAAATGCCCTAGGTCTTCGTGAGCAAGCAAGTTGGATGCACACCCACTTAGTTTCTTTTGATGAGCTTTCATATATTTATAGCTCTAGTGCATCCGTTGCATGTCAATCCCTACTCCTCGCATTGACATCAATTGATGGGCATCTCCATAGCCCGTTGATTAGCCGCGTCAATGTGAGACTTTCTTCTTTTTTGTCTTCTCACATAACCCCTATCATCATACGCTATTCCACCCATAGTGCTATGTCCATGGCTTGCGCTCATGTATTGCGTGAGGGTTGAAAAGGCTGAAGCGTGTTAAAAAGTATGAACCAATTGCTCGGCTTGTCATCGGGGTTGTGTATGATGGGAGCATTTTGTGTGACGAAAATGAAGCATGGCCAAACTATATGATTTTGTAGGGATAAGCTTTCTTTGGCTATGTTATTTTGATAAGACATAATTGCTTGGTTAGAATGCTTGAAGTATTATTATTTTTATGTCAATATTAAACTTTTGTCTTGAATCTTATGGATCTGAATATTCTTGCCACAATAAAGAAGATTATATTGATGATTATGTTAGGTAGCATTCCACATCAAAAATTCTGTTTTTATCATTTACCTACTCGAGGACGAGCAGGAATTAAGCTTGGGGATGCTTGATACGTCCCCAACGTATCTATAATTTTTGATTGTTCCATGCTATTATATTATCCATCTAGGATGTTTTATATGCATTTATCTGCTATTTTATATGATTTTTGGGAATAACCTATTAACCTAGAGCCCAGTGCCAGTTTCTGTTTTTCCTTGTTTTTGAGTATCGCAGAAAAGGAAAAACAAACGGAGTCGAATTGACCTGAAACTTCACGAAACTTATTTTTGGACCAGAAGAAGGCCATGGAGTAAAAGATTTGGGCCAGAAGAGTCCCGGGCTGCCCACGAGGGTGGGGGCGCGCCCACCCCCCTAGGAGCCTCCCTACCTCATGGACAGCCCCGAGACCCCCCTGACTTGTTCTCGACGCCAAAACCTCTTATATATACGGAAACCCCCAGAACATAACCTAGATCGGGAGTTCCGCCGCTGCAAGCCTCTGTAGCCACCGAAAACCAAACTAGACCCGTTCCGGCACCCTGCCGGAGGGGGGATCCCTCACCGGTGGCCATCTTCATCATCCCAGCGCTCTCCATGACAAGGAGGGAGTAGTTCACCCTCGGGACACAGGGTATGTACCAGTAGCTATGTGTTTTATCTCTCTCTCTCTCGTCTTCTTGAGGTGGTATGATCTTCATGTACCGCGAGCTTTGCTATTATAGTTGGATCTTATGATGTTTCTCCCCCTCTACTCTCTTGTAATGGATTCAGTTTTCCCTTTGAAGTTATCTTATCGGATTGAGTCTTTAAGGATTTGAGAACACTTGATGTATGTCTTGCATGTGCTTATCTGTGGTGACAATGGGATATCACGTGATCTACTTGATGTATGTTTTGGTGGCCAACTTGCGGGTTCCGTAACATTGTGAATTTATGCATAGGGGTTGGCGCACGTTTTCGTCTTGACTCTCTGGTAGAAACTATGGGGCACTCTTTGAAGTTCTTTGTGTTGGTTGAATAGATGAATCTGAGATTGTGTGATGCATATCGTATAATCATACCCACGGGTACTTGAGGTGACATTGGAGTATCTAGGTGACATTAGGATTTTGGCTGATTTGTGTCTTAAGGTGTTATTCTAGTATGAACTCTAGGATAGATTGAACGGAAAGAATAGCTTCATGTTATTTTACTACGGACTCTTGAATAGATCGATCAGAAAGGATAACTTTGAGGTGGTTTCATACCCTACCATAATCTCTTTGTTTGTTCTCCGCTATTAGTGACTTTGGAGTGACTCTTTGTTGCATGTTGAGGGATAGTTATATGATCCAATTATGTTATTATTATTGAGAGAACTTGCACTAGTGAAAGTATGAACCCTAGGCCTTGTTTCAACGCATTGCAATACCGTTTGTGCTCACTTTTATTACTTGTTACCTTACTGTTTTTATATTTTCAGATTACAAAAACCTATATCTACCATCCATATTGCACTTGTATCACCATCTGTTCGCCGAACTAGTGCACCTATACAATTTACCATTGTATTGGGTGTGTTGGGGACACAAGAGACTCTTTCTTATTTGGTTGCAGGGTTGTTTGAGAGAGACCATCTTCATCCTACGCCTCCCACGGATTGATAAACCTTAGGTCATCCACTTGAGGGAAATTTGCTACTGTCCTACAAACCTCTACACTTGGAGGCCCAACAATGTCTACAAGAAGAAGGTTGCGTAATAGACATCAGGCATCACGAGCTGTTCACCGTGCCTCCTGAGAATAATGCTTCATATTGTTTTGCATGTTGATCTAATGCTTGTGATTTGCATGTTAAGAAGATCATCATTTTCTGTTGTTTCTGTGCTTAAGAAGTTCATTGTCTTATGTTTCATTCATAGCTATACGATAACTCGGGTAGGTTAGAGGTGAAACCATATGATATTCCAACCAACTCATCATCTTAGGCCGTGATTGGATCGTCGTTTTCCAACCAAAACCGGTTGTGAAACTGACACTTGTAAATAAAAGCAGATGGTCTTGGGTGAAGCGCTTGGTTGGTCGATTTTGACTAGTAAAATATACACTGGTCTCTCAAATTACACGCGTAACTCGCCGGTTTTTGTTACAGACCTTGGGCCCTCGGTTTCATTATGCATGTATTTTTACGGGTTGTTTTGATGATGAGTAAATTACACTTGTATCTTAATACAGGTGTGAAACAATCCAGAGCTCCCAAGCGCGGCCTTACTGTTTCATGCCGTCTCATTCTCTCGAAGGTGCTCATAGGTGTACGAAGATCCTGGCTTCCTGAATGAGCAGCGGGCGCTGTATCAGACCATCCGTAGGGCCTGTGAGGCCCTCTCCGTAATTCTTCAAGTTGTTGCGCTCCCTGTGGCCGAGCATTGTCAACATGGTCAACGAACACGAGGAATCAGGAGATGACTTTATTTGAAGAGGATGACAGTAGGGACCCACTAGGGCCATAGCCTTATTATATACAACTATATTTTTTTTTCTTCCTCCTAGTTTCCTGACATCACGGTCCCACACCAACGTCAACCTATATAGTCAATAAATGAGGGAATTGCACAAGGAGCAGCCGATAGTTGGGACCCAGTAGATCGAGCAGTATTAGTTTTTTAGGTGTAAGCGGAGTTTTTCTTGAGAGATGTTTTTGTTGTTGTTCAGAGGAGCAGGGTATCAACTGGGCGGGCTGTGGCCCGTCTAGCCCAGGCTATTATTTTATGTCGACCAAATATCCAGCCGAGATATTATTTTTTCAAGGTGAAAATGGCTAGCCCAGCTATACTTTCTTTGCGGAATACCCAACCCAGGACAACTTGTTATTCTCCACCCCTCTGGGCTGTAAATCTTTCCTATGAGGGGTGCATTAGGCCTAACAAGAAAATGGGCTTTAAGAAATAATAAATGGGATGTAATTATAAAAACTGGGCTGTAAATATACAAAACGCACCAAACAGGTAACTAGTTTCAAAAATATTATTATTTGAATTTGGAAATTTTAATTTCATTACTTATTGCGCGTGCAATATTTATTTAGATTTTTACATAATACAAATTCATTTTGAAATTATATTTAATCTGACTCGAAATTTCGGGATAAAAATATTTTGGATCCCATCAAAAAGTGGGATGTTTGGAAGAATTCTGTTTTGAGAGTTTGGTTGAAATTATTAATCGTTGTCCTGGCTAGAAAATGGGCAGTAATTTTAACAGACTGTAAATGGGTTGTAGTAAATTCCATTAGAATTCAAAAATGGGATGTACATTATTATAAATCGCAAATGGGCTATATGTTCTCTGCCACAGATGTGATGCTCACTTGTGGGCCTACTATTTTTTTGAGAATTATAGTCAGTGACGCGTACGGAAGGCTTTGGGCCTACTAAGGCATACGGAAGGCTTTGTAAACTTATAGTCAAGACACGATTCTAGTAGTAGTGGTCATTGGATGTCCATCCAACGGCTGTAGTGCTTCTTCAATCTCGGATATTCTTGCTTCAGCCGCCCAAACCACCGCCGGTGGTACTGATACGTCTCCAACGTATCTATAATTTATGAAGTATTCATGCCATATTTACAACAATTTTATATGGTTTTGGTATGATTTGCATGGAACTAACCCGGACTGACGTTGTTTTCAGCAGAACTATCGTGGTGTTGTTTTTTGTGCAGAAATGAAAGTTCTCCAGATGAGCTGAAACTTTTTGATGATTTTTTTGGAACAAAAAGATCCCTGAAGCTTCGTGGAAGGACCAGAAGGTGCAGGAGTAGGGCACAAGACACCAGGGCATGCCTGGGCCCTTACCCATGCCCCGGTGGGTTGTGCTCACCTCGAGGCCCATCTTCGCGCAAAACCAACGCCAAAAAATCCTATAAATAGAGAAACCATCATAAATAACCCTAGATCAGAAGTTCCGCCGCCGCAAACCTCTGTAGCCATGAGAAACCAATCTAGACCCTGTTCCAGCACCCTGCCGGAGGGGGAAATCATCACCGGTGGCCATCTTCATCTTCCCGGCGGCCACCATGATGATGAGGGAGTAGTCCACCCTCGGGGCTGAGGGTTTGTACCAGTAGCTATGTGTTTAATCTCTCTCTCTCTCTCTCTCTCGTGTTCTTGAGATGTCACGATCAGATGTACCATGGGCTTTGTTAATATAGTTGGATCATATGGTGTTTTCCCCTCTCTATCTTGTTGTGAATTGAGTTTTCCCTTTGAGATTTCGTTTTATCGTATTGAATACTTTTATGGATTTGAGAGAACTTGATATATGTCTTGCTATGAATACCCATGGTGACAATGGGGTATCATATTGATTCACTTGATATGTGTTTTGGCACTCAACTCGCGGATTCCCGAGGTGACATGAGGGTAATCTATGCATAGGGTTGATGCACGTTCTCCTCTTTTGTTTCTCCGGTAGAAATCATGGGAACTCTCTGAGGTTCTTTGTGTTGGATAGAGTATTATGAATCTGAATTTGCTTTGATGTTATTTTAGTACGAAATCTTGATAGACCGATCAGAAAGAATAAATTAGTATTATTTTAGTACGAACTCTTGATAGATTGATCGAAAAGAATAACTTGGTGTTATTTTAGTACGAACTCTTGGCTAGATTGATCGGAAAGAATAGCTACAAACAATTTCTTCTTATGTTCTCCTCTAGATAGGAACTTTGGAGTGATTCTTCATCGCACATTGAGGGAAGGTTATATGATCCAATTATATTAGCATTCTTGAGAGATTGCACTAGCGAAAGTACGAACCCTAGGCCTCATTTTGAAGCATTGTGATACCATTTGTGCTCCATTTTATCAATTGCTACCTTGCTGTTTTTATTGTTCCTATCACAAAAATCAATATCTACTATCATTACTACGCTTTTATTTCCATCTCTTCGCTAAACTAGTGTGACACCCAAAATTTTGACCTTGTTTTATAAATTAAAATTTTGCCAGGAAATTAAATTTTTCCATTTGTCTAGATTTACCTTTTGATATTATGGGTTTTTACCTCAAGTGGAAACTTTCTAAAGGTATTATTGGTCTTATATACTCTCTCTAAGAAACAATTCTTTATCAGTGGATTTAATTGCAAGATTTGCCTTTCCCTGAGATTTATTATTTTAAAATGATTTTTCATAAATTTGGAGCATGCTTTACACTGCAACCATTTGGCAAATGCATTTAAAGTTTCCACCAAAATTTGGGGATGTCATGTGATGTTTCCACATCACTTTTATGCAAAAATATCTTTTGGTTATTGAAGATTTTGAGCTCTACATCAACTTTTCAAATCTAGTCCAGTGGGTATTTTTGCACTGCAACCTATTTAAAAATTCCTTTAAAAATTCTTCCAAGTGTTTGGAGATGTCAGTGGATGCATATAATTCAACTTCATGCAAAAACCCAGTGTTGTTCTTTGAAAAATTTGAGTGAATCAACCTCTTTTTCATTCTGGTCCAATTTGGTGATTTGTACTGCAACCCTAGTTTATTTTGCTCTAGTGCCCCTGAGCTTTTTCCTGCTTGTAGCCCTCCCTACAAAACCCTTAAGTCCAGGAGAGTGGACCCATTGGAGGACTTTAAGTGCATGCAATGAGACCTTTTTCTTTCTGTCCAAAACTGAAGTTTTGCAAAACTTGCACTAGCAAGATTCTGGTTTTGCCCAAATAATCTTGCCATCATCACCTACATCTAGGGAGACACTGGCCTGGAGTTTTTGGCCACTCCAAGAGTTGCCTAGATGCACTTAGCATTCCGTCGAACACTTGGTGTGCACAGTCAGTTTTGGCATGTTTTCTAGTTTGCATTATGGATTTGATCCCCTGACCCAGCAACCTTGTCCACTAAGATCCTAGCTATCCATAACCTTGTCCTGTTAATTGCCAACCTCCCTCTCGCACTCTAGGCTGCCCTGGCATTTCCTCGAGCATGTCCCGTGCGTGCTCTGGGCGCGCCCAGAGCGCACGTTTTGCACGCGCGCGCACCGAGCCGCCGCGTCGCACTGCCGCCCTCCCCGCGTCCCGCCCCTGACCCTTGCTTGCCTGTAGAGCCGCGCAGTACCCTCGCCCACTCTCCACGCCACCACTGGCACCCTACAGCGCCGCCGTTAGAGCTTTTGGCGGCACGCCGGCATCGGCAGCGAGCTCTTGCCACGGACGGTGCCACCCAAGCCACACCAGCGTGCCAGCTGCCCCTGTGAACAGCTCGAGCTTATCCTAGAGCCCGTCGGCACGCGCTCGTCGCCGCCACATCGCCCTGCGGCTACAGAGCGACGGTCGCCGGCGTTCTTATCCACGGCCGCCGCGGGACCAGCCTCGAACGCCTATAAAAGGAGACCCCGAGCCCCTCCGAGCGCTCAGGCGACCTCAGGCCTCCCCCCTAGTGCTCCCCTAGCCGTGGATTGACCGGAAGAGGCCATCTCCCCCACCTCCGGCCGGTTCGGCCGCCGCTGCCTTCCGGTGCCATTCGTCGCAACCAGACACTCCCCCACCCATCCAGCGCCACCACTCGCTTCCCCTTGTTCTTGCGGAGCTGCCCAGCGCCTCAGCCTCGATCGGAAACCACCGGAGCCCAAAACCCCCTTCACTCCCGTAGCCCTCTCCGCCGCGGAGCTTGCCGCCGGCGCCTCCTCCCACCACCGTCGGCCCAACAACCACCGAGAGGACCGCCCCGGTCTGGCAGGTCCATCCCCGCCCTCGGATACCCGTGGGGAGCTGCCGTTCATCGACGGCGATCGCTGGAGTCCCGCCCCGTTCGGGCAAAGGAAGAGGAGGGAGAGGGGGAATAGTCAAACCTGACCAGTGGGCCCCCCCTGGACCCACTGTTAGTGACCCAGCCCCGCCACTGCGTGTCTAAGTGGAAGCGTTTATCCTCGAGTACGTGTCCACTACCCCGAAAGCGTATTCTGTA
Source organism: Triticum aestivum (assembly GCF_018294505.1). NCBI lineage: Eukaryota > Viridiplantae > Streptophyta > Magnoliopsida > Poales > Poaceae > Triticum > Triticum aestivum. The sequence continues at coordinate 207,076,761 of NC_057811.1, read as the reverse complement.
TCAAAACGTTTTCCTTTTTCTGGTTTTATTAAAAACAGAACTTTGACTCAACTTTGACTGGCTATATCTTTTAAAATAAAACTCCAAATGAGTTGATTGCTTTTCCTACTTCTCTCAAATTTCATCTAGTTTATTTAAGATTTATTTCAAAAATTTCTGGGACAACTTTTTGTACTGTTTTTTTTAATATTTGTTATTTGAATATTTTTCAAAATAGGAAATGGAGAGAGAAGAAAACTTTGAAAAAGTGCACCCTTTGCATACTCTTGAAGGCAAGCATTCTGAACTCTGGCATAATATTTTTGTGAGGTGTTTTGATACGGATACAACACCACTTTGACTTGGAGCATACGTTATTGTTATGTAACGGTAAAGTCACGCGCATGAGTGCATATTGGAGGTGCTTTACTGTTAGAAATGGATATGCTGGTGATAGTGATCACCCTCGCGAGCTTTTCATGCATACCGGCAGGAAGCCGGGAGAGTCGTGGTCTTGGGTAGACACGAGCTTGTCCCTAGTTCCTCGTCGAGACGAGTGTGTCCAGTATGGCATGATGAGGCTTGATGAGCGGTGATTCTATCTGTTAATGGAAATATTTTTGATTATGCTAGTCATTCGGAGAATACTTGGACCACCTGAGTCGGTCGGAGGTCGAGTCTTGTTCAGTAACTTCCCCTACTTGTTTTGTACTACCACTTGTCCCTGCCGCAGGTAGGGTATGGTTCAGTAAGTTGTCAACCCCTTACCAAGGCACACACCGTACAGAGAGGCCATGGTGGAAGATACCGGATGCATCCGGCAGGCATGCCACCTGGTCCGGGGGCATGGGTGTTTCCGGTTGGGACCGAGAGGGGGGCACCCCTTAGAGCACGCGATATAAATTTGATCCCATGCTACGTCGAGGTTGTAGCCTCCCCACTTAGAACTAAATTCCGTAATGGAATGGTAGGATTCAAAAAAAAGGAAGTGTGGAAAAAATGACAAGAAGATATTGGAACATTAATTTGAAAGAGATGATAGAAGCAGGAGTTCATTTTGGTCATGGTATTAAGAAATGGAATCCTAAAATGGCCCCTTACATTTCGGCAAAGCCCTTTGCTTCATCCTTATAGTCGAAGGATTGCCAATCAAACAGTAGCAGTAGACTAGCCATATTCATCTTCTACAGTCTCCTGTTTCCCCCTATTTAAAATGGTCAGCCTGCGCAGCAGAAAAAAAGGCGCTCTAATCGTACTCGAGCCCTTAATCCCCCAATAGGGCTTACTTACCCGAGTCAATTCTTTCCTCCGAGACAGCGACGGGTTCTCCACCCATACGGGGATGGAGCGACAGAAGTATGGAAATAGGATAAGGTAGCGGCGAGCCGACGCCGCCCTTCCTCACCTGCCTGAATGGAATGAATATCTCCTTCGTCTAGTCGAGAAGGGAAAAAGCCCGGCGGGGACGAGTTTTGCTTGACAGGTGTCGTGGGTGATTCCAGACACCGGTAAGTTAAGCTGGTGTGTGCAGGTCAGGCGTGTTTTCAATTAAAAGGCCATAGGCGGAATTGGTCCCGATGGACTAAATAAATCCGTTACTCGTGGGAAAAGAGTACACCCTCTGCAGAGGTTATATCTATTCGGATAGCCACGTCCATGGGTAAGGACTACAGTCTGAGATGGGTCTAGTGATGGTTTTCGGATGGAGAAACGGCTAAACTGGATCATAGTAACGGTGTTCGGATGGAGAAACGGCTAAACTAGAATCTAGTGACGGTCTTCGGATGGAGAAACGGCTGGACTAGAACTTTGATTATGACCTATGACATATGAGGATTATGTTTATTATTATTATGGACTAACCATTTACATTAATTGAATTATTGAGTATCCCTGGGACGGTTCTACCTCCTGGATATTCACTGTGATTATTCTTTATAAGCCCTTTATGTGGTGTCGCTCAGACGCCCGACTGCGGCATGTTTGTTATTTATTTATCCTTTATAAGCCCTTTATGTGGTGTCGCTCAGACGCCCGACTGCGGCATGTTTGTTATTTATTTATCCTTTATAAGCCCTTTATGTGGTGTCGCTCAGACGCCCGACTGCGGCATGTTTGTTATTTATTTATCCTTTATAAGCCCTTTATGTGGTGTCGCTCAGACGCCCGACTGCGGCATTGTTATTTTATATGCAACTCTTCGAGGAGTCATTTCAGACACTCGGTCCGTGCATTCTATTTTCACTCCCGTATTGCATGTTCATATGTTTCCTGCATAC
>NC_057811.1:207057505-207074493 GCF_018294505.1 Triticum aestivum | reverse complement strand
CCTTTATAAGCCCTTTATGTGGTGTCGCTCAGACGCCCGACTGCGGCATGTTTGTTATTTATTTATCCTTTATAAGCCCTTATGTGGTATCGCTCAGACGCCCGACTGCGGCATGCTTGTTATTTAATTATTCTTTATAAGCCCTTTTGTGGTGTCGCTCAGACGCCCGACTGCGGCATGGTTATTTTAATTGCACCCTTTCGAGGATTCATTTCAGACACTCGATCAGCGCATTCTATTTCTACTCCCGTATTGCATGCTCATATTTTTACCTGTTTGCGAGCATCATGGATTTCGTTTATTTCGTGATAGACGTTGTGGTCATAAAATATTTCGGAGCATGATTATCCCTTGTTATATTATACCAGTGTTCTTAATGTTTGCGAGTACATTCAAACGTACTCACTGGCTTGTCCCTGGCTATTGTCTTGGCCAGATTTCTTGCGTGGAGATAGCATTGCGATGACAGCGCCGGAACCCATGTAAAGGTGATAGCGGCCTCGCGAAGATAGGAGTTATCCTGGTCACATGTTCTTGTGGGAAATGGAGTCCCATGGACGCAAATGTACCACAAACCGCTTCCGCCATCAACCACTAGAACCAAGTGTTGTACTCATAGGCCACAATGGTCTTGTACTACATATTTTGTACTTTGCTTGAAATTCTTGTATCAAGTTGGTACCTCATCAGCTAACAGTAATCCTGGGGCTGGTGAGCACAAAGGCCTTTTTTCTGGGAAATTAATATCCCGAAAATCCGGTCGTGACAGACTTGGTATCAGAGCCAGGCTGACCATTGGCTAATCCTATCTTAGCCAGGTCAATAAACCTAGGTTAACCAAACCACCAGACCTTAACCTAATCCCGGCCAAGCTTCTCGCGTAAGATAGCCCCACAGTGACCCGACGCCTTTCGGCAGACGGTGCCCAACCTATCAGCCTAGCCCGTCGATCACGCGCCAGTGACCAACACCTAGCATGTCTCTTTCACAAGCGTGCGAAGGAAGACTCCGCCCCCTTTTTCCTATAAAAGGGGCACGCTAACCTCAACCCAGCACCGCACAGCCCCTTTCCCAAACCAAGCCACGATGGCTGGCCCCATTGTTCACAATGAGACCACAGCAACCAACCTTGGAGGTTTTGTGACCGTGCTCGCAAACCTCACCCGCCGTGCCTATGCATTAGAAGAGCTTCCTGAATATGTTGTGTACCAAGGACCCATGTACGGTGAGAGCCGTCAGTACTGGGCCACTGTGCACATCTATGGTAGGGGTCTGTCGCCAGAACGCCCCTACAGGTTCACTGGAAAGACAACTTCCTTTGAGCCACAAGCCATCCAACTGGCAGCTCGAGAAGCTATAGTTCAACTCCGGCACTTGTCGCCCAGAGTTAACTGTCCCTCCTTCTACTACTACCCCAGTAGTGACGGGTATGGTAGGCCGCCCCAGGTTGCCAACGGAGATCACGAGACAGATCCTGCACTGTTGCATCTGGTGCGCTATGTAAGTGCACTAGAGCAACTGTTCGATCAAATCACCCTCGATCCGATCGCAGCTCGTGGAGAACTGGTTCGCCGAGCCCCGGCGAGTGGAGAAGTGGAGCCCGACGCCGACAACCCAGTCGTGCTGTTCGGACACCCGATCGAGCCCTTGAGGTCTGCCCCAGCCATCAACCAGAGTGCTTTGGTATCCCCAGAAGCGCTTCGTCGCCTTTTGGGAACCCATTCCAACGGGATTGTGGCCAGCAACCCCCGCGATGGTCATCACCACTACCCCGACCCTGCAGCCCCTCAACCTCAACCAGCAAATCCCGATGGTGAAACCCGTGGAGAAACCCCGACGTCCACCAGGCCAGCCCACATAGACATTAACGAAGTAGACTAAGACGCTCGAGTTGTATCAAGCCTTAGTTTCCCTACGCTTTGTAATGGTGTGATCTTGTATCACTTTTATTAAATGATGTCTGCTTGAGCGCCCCTAATTTTGGAGTAGTAGCTATGCATATGTACGTTGACGTACAATTGCTTTTTTTTTATTCCGGGCGCAGCCACCAAGACCAACCCCGACGGCACCCACAGTAATGCGTCACATTTATGAGATACGTATATCTGTGGCTTTGACCCAAGAACAGGATCGACAACGAGTTACCCTCCACCCCGGTAGATAACCCAGCCCCAAAGCTATATAAAAGGCCACCTCGTGACCTTGCCGAGTACACCTCACCTTGTGCGGAACTCTCACAGCCATTTCTTTGCCATGCCGACCCCCAGTATTTATCTGAGAACCCCAGACGCAACCCCGGGTAGTTTTGTTAAATTATTGTGGGACTTTACCTGCAGTACCATGAGTGCCACCCATCCACCCCAGTACGAGTTGCTCAAATCGAGGATCACCCCATCCACCTCGAAATATTGGGCAGTGGTGCACATTCCCCCCTCAAACCCAAACCAAGATCCAACGGAAGTTTCCTTCGTGGGGAAATCCATGCCGACTCCGCATATGGCCATAGAAGTTGCTGCGTACGAAGCGCTCGCTCGTCTTCGATTCGTGGTACCCTATGCCAGCGAACGGGGATATTATTATTTTCCGAGTCGTGCAGCACCCGGAGAAGTAGCGTCTTTTCCCGGTGGACGAATTGAGAGAGATCCAGTACTGGCCAACCTTGCCCAGTACGTTATCGCTCAGGAGCGTTTGACTCAGCGGGTAATGGGTTATCTCCAGAGCCTCGCTGATTTAAATCCTCGGATCGCTATTGGCAGACCACTGAGGCCTGACCAGGAGAGGCGCATTCATCGACTGGTCAACCCGCTTCCCCCAATAGAAGAAGAGTGCGCCCCAATACCAGAGGCGTTTTCTCAGGACCCGGTCCTTTTGCCGTTTTCATTGTAGACGTCACTGCTATTATCCCAGTATTTATTTATGTGTTGTAACTTGTGCGTGGTATCCAGAAATTTGTGCGACGGAATCAAATTTTTGGCTTCAATTATGTGAGCGGTTTTACGGCTGTTAATTTTGTTTTAACTAATTAATTTTTTCACCCTCGATAAATTTTGTAGTGAGATTTCTTTCCCCGAGTTGCTGCAGCGTATGTATCTTCACGACATAGATTTTATTCACGCAGCACCCTGACAGCAGACTCACAACCACAACCACTCGACCTCGTGCGCTAATTACAAATCCTCGTACACGTTCTTGCGCCTAACTGATCACACCCGAGGACACCACAGTCTCAGTAAGAGAGATTTGTGAGTAATCATTCGTGCGCGAGTTGCCCCAGCGCACCGACAGCAGTTAGCACTCGATGCCGCGCCTAATCCTCGTGATCGACGCCGCCGCGAAGAGCTAACACTCGAGCGGCAGCATCACGACGATCGTCAAGGATCATCGCGCACAAGAGCACGGAGAACCCCAGCAGCGTCACCAAACCTCCACACATCAGGACCACGTACCAGTCCGGCATCGCCTCCGCCATTAGAGCCTCGTCTCGAGCTCCTGCTAACAGCAATGGAGGAGAAGGAAGGAGAAGTAGAAGCGAGGCCAGGTGCGAGGAAGAAGAAAGGAGCACCGCGACCATTTTATAGCTCGAGATCGGTGTACGGTGGGCGAGGTCCACCAGCGCCACTCATCGCTCGATCGCCGGTGTTCTGAGGTGAGTCCGCGAGCAGTGCCGACAGTGCACTGGCCCGCGAGCTGAGTGCACGCTGCACCGGCAGCTAGCACGCCGCGCACAACCGCAATACGGCCTAGATGCCCTACGCGCTAGGCGTCGCCGGTGGAGGAAGCGCGGGGGAGCACGCGAGAGAGATGAGAGAACCAGAGTTAGAAGAAGAGGCCGACAGTGGGCCCCGGGTCCACCTGTCAGCCAGAGAGAGCAATGTGCTCTCGGATGCGACCAGCGTGTTTTAGTAATTTAGTATTTATTCTGAATTACTGTATCCACGTAGAAATATCTCGTTTTCGCCAACCATGGATTTTTCCGCGCAACGCCAGTGTACCACACTGTGGTTTTTCACCACTTATTGCCCTCTCACTATAGCCGCATTTTTTTGCACAGTTGAATGATTTCTTTTGGTAAGAGCAATGTTTGTTCAAAACAGCTTTTAACAAATCTCGAGGACGAGATTTTTCTTAAGGGGGGTAGTGTGGTGACACCCCAAAATTTTGACCTTGTTTTATAAATTAAAATTTTGCCAGGAAATTAAATTTTTCCATTTGTCTAGATTTACCTTTTGATATTATGGGTTTTTACCTCAAGTGGAAACTTTCTAAAGGTATTATTGGTCTTATATACTCTCTCTAAGAAACAATTCTTTATCAGTGGATTTAATTGCAAGATTTTCCTTTCCCTGAGCTTTATTCTTTTAAAATGATTTTTCATAAATTTGGAGCATGCTTTACACTGCAACCATTTGGCAAATGCATTTAAAATTTCCACCAAAATTTGGGGATGTCATGTGATGTTTCCACATCACTTTTATGCAAAAATATCTTTTGGTTATTGAAGATTTTGAGCTCTACATCAACTTTTCAAATCTAGTCCAGTAGGTATTTTTGCACTGCAACCTATTTAAATATTCCTTTAAAAATTCTTCCAAGTGTTTGGAGATTTCAGTGGATGCATATAATTCCACTTCATGCAAAAACCCAGTGTTGTTCTTTGAAAAATTTGAGTGATTCAACCTTTTTTTCATTCTGGTCCAATTTGGTGATTTGTACTGCAACCCTAGTTTATTTTGCTCTAGTGCCCCTGAGCTTTTTCCTGCTTGTAGCCCTCCCTACAAAACCCTAAAGTCCAGGAGAGTGGACCCATTCGAGGATTTTAAGTGCATGCAATGAGACCTTTTTCTTTCTGTCCAAAACTGAAGTTTTGCAAAACTTGCACTAGCAAGATTCTGGTTTTGTCCAAATAATCTTGCCATCATCACCTACATCTAGGGAGACACTGGCCTGGAGTTTTTGGCCACTCCAAGAGTTGCCTAGATGCACTTAGCATTCTGTCGAACAATTGGTGTGCACAGTCAGTTTTGACATGTTTTCTAGTTTGCATTATGGATTTGATCCCCTGACCCAGCAACCTTGTCCACTAAGATCCTAGCTATCCATAACTCTGTCATGTTAATTGCCAACCTCCCTCTCGCACTCTAGGCTGCCCTGGCATTTCGTCGAGCATGTCCCGTGCGTGCTCTGGGCGCGCCCAGAGCGCACGTTTTGCACGCGCGCGCACCGAGCCGCCGCGTCGCACTGCCGCCCTCGCCGCGTCCCGCCCCTGACCCTTGCTCGCCTGCAGAGCCGCGCACTACCCTCGCCCACTCTCCACGCCACCCCTGGCGCCCTACAGCGCCGCCGTCAGAGCTTTTGGCGGCACGCCGGCGTCGGCAGCGAGCTCCTGCCACGGACGGTGCCGCCCAAGCCACACCAGCGCGCCAGCTGCCCCTGTGAACAGCTCGAGCTTATCCTAGAGCCCGTCGGCACGCGCTCGTCGCCGCCACGTCGCCCTGCGGCTACAGAGCGACGGTCGTCGGCGTTCTTATCCACGGCCGCCGCGGGACCAGCCTCGAACGCCTATAAAAGGAGACCCCGAGCCCCTCCGAGCGCTCAGGCGACCTCAGGCCTCCCCCCTAGTGCTCCCCTAGCCGTGGATTGACCGGAAGAGGCCATCTCCCCCACCTCCGGCCGGTTCGGCCGCCGCTGCCTTCCGGTGCCATTCGTCGCAACCAGACACTCCCCCACCCATCCAGCGCCACCACTCGCTTCCCCTTGTTCTTGCGGAGCTGCCCAGCGCCTCAGCCTCGATCGGAAACCACCGGAGCCCAAAACCCCCTTCACTCTCGTAGCCCTCTCCGCCGCGGAGCTCGCCGCCGGCGACTCCTCCCACCACCGTAGGCCCAACAACCACCGAGAGGACCGCCCTGGTCTGGCAGGTCCATCCCCGCCCTCGGATACCCGTGCGGAGCTGCCGTTCGTCGACGGCGATCGCCGGAGTCCCGCCCCGTTCGGGCAGAGGAAGGGGAGGGAGAGGGGGGAATAGTCAAACCTGACCAGTGGGCCCCCCCTGGACCCACTGTCACTGACCGAGCCCCGCCACTGCGTGTCTAAGTGGAAGCGTTTATCCTCGAGTACGTGTCCACTACCCCGAAAGCGTATTCTGTATCAAAACGTTTTCCTTTTTCTGGTTTTATTAAAAACAGAACTTTGACTCAACTTTGACTGGCTATATCTTTTAAAATAAAACTCCAAATGAGTTGATTCCTTTTCCTACCTCTCTCAAATTTCATCTAGTTTATTTTAAGATTTATTTCAAAAATTTCCGGGACAACTTTTTGTACTGTTTTTTTTGAAATATTTGTTATTTGAATATTTTTCAAAATAGGAAATGGAGAGAGAAGAAAACTTTCAAAAAGTGCACCCTTTGCATACTCTTGAAGGCAAGCATTCTGAACTCTGGCATAATATTTTCGTGAGGTGTTTTGATACGGATACAACACCACTTTGACTTGGAGCATACGTTATTGTTATGTAACGGTTAAGTCACGCGCATGAGTGCATATTGGAGGTGCTTTACTGTTAGAAATGGATATGCTGGTGATAGTGATCACCCTCGCGAGCTTTTCATGCATACCGGCAGGAAGCCGGGAGAGTCGTGGTCTTGGGTAGACACGAGCTTGTCCCTAGTTCCTCGTCGAGACGAGTGTGTCCGGTATGGCATGATGAGGCTTGATGAGCGGTGATTCTGTCTGTTAATGGAAATATTTTTGATTATGCTAGTCATTCGGAGAATACTTGGACCACCTGAGTCGGTCGTAGGTCGAGTCTTGTTCAGTAACTTCCCCTACTTGTTTTGTACTACCACTTGTCCCTGCCGCAGGTAGGGTATGGTTCAGTAAGTTGTCAACCCCTTACCAAGGCACACACCGTACAGAGAGGCCATGGTGGAAGATACCGGATGCATCCGGTAGGCATGCCACCTGGTCCGGGGGCATGGGTGTTTCCGGTTGGGACCGAGAGGGGGGCACCCCTTAGAGCGCGCGATATAAATTTTATCCCATGCTACGTCGAGGTTGTAGCCTCCCCACTTAGAGTTTTGCTTGACAGGTGTCGTGGGTGATTCCAGAAACCAGTAAGTTAAGCTGGTGTGTGCAGGTCAGGCGTGTTTTCAATTAAAAGGCCGTAGGCGGAATTGGTCCCGATGGACTAAATAAATCCGTTACTCGTGGGAAAAGAGTACACCCTCTGCAGAGGTTATATCTATTCGGATAGCCACGTCCATGGGTAAGGACTACAGTCTGAGATGGGTCTAGTGACGGTTTTCGGATGGAGAAACGGCTAAACTGGATCATAGTAACGGTGTTCGGATGGAGAAACGGCTAAACTAGAATCTAGTGACGGTCTTCGGATGGAGAAACGGCTAGACTAGAACTTTGATTATGACCTATGACATATGAGGATTATGTTTATTATTATTATGGACTAACCATTTACATTAATTGAATTATTGAGTATCCCTGGGACGGTTCTACCTCCTGGATATTCACTGTGATTATTCTTTATAAGCCCTTTATGTGGTGTCGCTCAGACGCCCGACTGCGGCATGTTTGTTATTTATTTATCCTTTATAAGCCCTTTATGTGGTGTCGCTCAGACGCCCGACTGTGGCATGTTTGTTATTTATTTATCCTTTATAAGCCCTTTATGTGGTGTCGTTCAGACGCCCGACTGCGGCATGTTTGTTATTTATTTATCCTTTATAAGCCCTTTGTGTGGTGTCGCTCAGACGCCTGACTGCGGCATGTTTGTTATTTATTTATCCTTTATAAGCCCTTTATGTGGTACCGCTCAGACGCCCGACTGCGGCATGCTTGTTATTTAATTATTCTTTATAAGCCCTTTTGTGGTGTCGCTCAGACGCCCGACTGCGGCATGGTTATTTTAATTGCACCCTTTCGAGGAGTCATTTCAGACACTCGATCAGCGCATTCTATTTCTACTCCCGTATTGCATGCTCATATTTTTACCTGTTTGCGAGCATCATGGATTTCGTTTATTTTGTGATAGACGTTGTGGTCATAAAATATTTCGGAGCATGATTATCCCTTGTTATATTATACCAGTGTTCTTAATGTTTGCGAGTACATTCAAACGTACTCACTGGCTTGTCCCTGGCTATTGTCTTGGCCAGATTTCTTGCGTGGAGATAGCATTGCGATGACAGCCCCGGAACCCATGTAAAGGTGATAGCGGCTTCGCAAAGATAGGAGTTATCCTGGTCAGCTGTTCTTGTGGGAAATGGAGTCCCATAGACACAAATGTACCACAAACCACTTCCGCCATCAACCACTAGAAACCAAGTGTTGTACTCATAGGCCACAATGGTCTTGTACTACATATTTTGTACTTTGCTTGGAATTCTTGTATCAAGTTGGTACCTCATCAGCTAACAGTAATCCTGGGGCTGGTGAGCACAAAGGCCGTTTTTTCTGGGAAATTAATATCCCGAAAATCCGGTCGTGACAACTAGTGTACCTATACAATTTACCATTGTATTTGGTGTGTTGGGGACACAACAGACTTTTTATTATTTGGTTCCAGGGTTTTTAGAGAGAGACCATCTTCATCCTACACCTCCCACGGATTGATAAACCTTAGGTCATCCACTTGAGGGAAAATTGCTACTGTCCTACAAAACTCCGCGCTTGGAGGGCCAACACGAGTCTACAATTATGAAGTTGCATAGTAGACATCAGGTACCGCCTGCTACCACCTCCCGTGGCCGGCTGTGCTGCCGCGCAGGCTTCACCGGCCTACTCTACTCCCAAACGGCGTCCATGCCATTCCTCTACTCACCAACACCTCCTGTTCTTCTCCGGCGACGGCAGCCTCACACCGCAGCCGAACCAGTGAACCCCCATACTCCCCTCCGCGTGGGCATCCACTGTTGTGTCTTCGCGGGCTCCGGGTCATTCCCTTCATAATACTCGCCATCGTTCATTGCATTGGTTCTCTCGGCGCAGCGTGGTCAACTTTTTCAACAAACGCCAGCCATCGGATCAGGCGTGCACGTGGATTGGCTGACGGTAGGGACCCACATGGCCCATGGCCACACGCAGCAAGTGCCCTCGTATTATGCGAAAACAAATAATTTCTCCCCCTGACAGGTTTGACCCACCAGCTACATCTTCGCACGCAAGGAAGTGCTTCCTTTATTACGCGGAAATAAAAAGTTTCCTCTCCCTGACATCTGGGACCCACCAGCTTTATTATGATCCTTTTCATGAAAATATAGATTGTACCAAAGATGTTAAATTGTTTTCTTTTTATTCTAACCCAAAAAATAAGAAATAAAAAAACCAGAAAACATCTTCGCACGCAAGGAAGTGCCACCTTATTACGCGAAAAAATTGACCCCCCTGAAAGTGCAATTGTCCCTGGGTGGTTTTGGTAATTCCTAACAACATATAGCTCATTGAACTAATGCTCTTTCAAGATGATCATTTCAAAAAGTTCAATGAGTGGCATCGCATGGACTAGGAATGTGGACCCCTCAAAATGCTAAGGACACATGTTGGCAAGAAGCTCAAGACTCTACATTTTTATTTAGTGATCCAAGATCACATTGAGTCCATAGGAAAAGCCAATACTATTAAAAGGGGATGAGGTGTTGCTTAATGACTTGCTTGCTCAAAATGCTTAGTGATATGCTCCAAAAACCCTCAACCACTTTCTCATGTCCACATATGTCCCAAACCAAAAGTCAAACTCGACCCCACCGATTTGATCTATCCGGCGCCACCGAGTTCATTTGACATAGCCACGGCCAGAAACCCTAATCAGTTCGGTCTCACCGACAGGGATCTCTGTCTCACCGAGATGGGATTGCAAACTCTCTGTTTCCCTTCGTAATGTTTCGGTCTAACCGAGATGAGCGATCGGTCCCACCGAGTTCGCAATGCAAACTCTCTGTTTCATTTTCATAACGTTTTGGTCTCATCGAAATGAGCGATCGGTCCCACCGAGTTTGCCTGACCAACTCTTTGTTTGCCTATTACAGAAGTCGGTCTCACCGAGTTTATGTGATCGGTCTCACCGAGATTACGTTATGACCTAACCCTAATGAAATTGGTCCCACCGAGTTGACATGTCGGTCCCACCGAAAAGCCTAACGTCCACATTTTGAACTGAATCGGTCCGACCGAGTTTCATGATTCGGTACCACCGAGTTTGGTAAATTGTGTGTAACGGTTAGATTTTGTGTGGAGGCTATATATACCCCTCCACCCTTCACTAGTAGGAAAAGGCCTACTAGTGGCGCACCAGTTTTGCCTACTAATGGCGCACTACTGGTGCGCCACTAGTACCACGCCACTAGTATTTTTACTAAAGGCGCACCACTGGTGCGCCATTAGTATCTTGTATACTAATGGCACACCAGGCAGTGCGCCATTAGTATAGGCCACGGTGCGCCATTAGTATGCCTCCCAGGGGGCCATATTTACCCATGTGCCTAGCCATACTAATGGCGCACCGCGGGGTGATGCGCCATTAGTATCCTTTGGCATACTAATGGCGCACTGCGGTGTGATGCGCCATTAGTATCCTTTGGCATACTAATGGCGCACGTTGGGTGATGCGCCATTAGTATGTATATTAGGGATTATTTTTTTCTTTTCTGATTTTTGCACAGATTACAAAATATATTATTGGACAGAATATAAGCAGCACCACATAGCAACAGCAGATTCATCGAATACAATAGAAGATTAGTCTCCGAATACAATTCATCATATTAGTCTCCGAATTCAAAAGATCGAACAAAGATAGAACATTACAAGTCTCGAGACCGCGAGTAGCGAGTTTGTCTTCACATTACAAGTCGATATCGATCATCTAAACTACCATCACATAGAAGAGAGCTGCGGTCATCACGATGAGCATCATCGCGATGAAACTGGTCTTCATCCGGTTCCTCCAACGCTCCCTCCTCTCTCCCGCTAGATAGCGCGCGTATCTAGATTCCGCCTCCGCCCTAGTGGTTTACCCTTTGTAACTGTTACCGCTGAAACGGTGAACCTGTCTCCGACACTCCTCCCAGTCGTCGTAGACTCCGGGAACCTTACCCTTGTACACGACATACGACGACATCTCTATGCACTAGCCAAACAACAGACAATACATAAGCAATATATAAGTATGCAACAAAAGGATCGGAAGAGAAAAGCAAGACATTAATAGCACGATTCATGGTCCTACTAAAAAATAGCATCGATTACATCTAAGTTGAACGACTGTCCAAACCAATGAGAAATACAAGTTCATTAAAGTTTAATTACAACAAGAGCTAATCAATGTTTCAGAACTACACATAGCATCACTACTTTCGACTTGACTCATGGGACCGGAGCGTGGATGAAGCCGCCATCTGTCGTGATGGTCATGAAGTCGCGGGCGTTGTTAGCCTGCATTTGTAGCGTTGTGTCTATCTCGCTGTTGGACGATTGAAATTTGAGGTAGAACTGCCCCGAGGTACGAAGGACATCTTGATGGATGATTTCTGCAAACTCCGACTGGATGCGAAAGAATTCTTGTCGGATGCCCGCGTCCTGGATTGCCGCCAAGCTTGCGGCCCAATCTTTGAGATTATTTGGTAGCAGAAGGTGATTATGGTCCCGTACGATCGCCCGCATGTGATGGAGGGCGTAGTAGGCATCCTTCTGACCGCCAGGCGGCTGCTTGACGCAGGGGAACGTCGTATTGTGGGTGAACACGTGCCTGCCGTACCTACGAGATGGCCTCTTAAAGGTGCCTCCAGATGCGGCGTAGCCGGGGAGAGCATCATCAAGAACTTTCTTGATATTTGTGTAGTCTATCTTGGAGTCACGGTCCGGGTCGAAATATGTGGCCATGGAATATTTCGGGCTTGAGAGGATGAGTGTGCAATGTGTGTCACTGCACAGAACACAGAATGTTAGAAAAAAAAGAACGATCGAAATCTAAGAAATCATATGTTACGGGGCGGTTAGGAGATGAGTTACTCGGGAAAGTAAGGCACGAGGAAGTTATCCTTATCTGGGTTTGCTAGAATGACGCCTTCGAGGTGTGAACTCGCGACTTGCCGGTCCCCAGCGCTGCCCAAGATCTTGGCACGCATGTAGAAGGGGTCGACTATCACAATGTCCGGGGTCTTGTCTCTAATGATCCGCATCTCCATACTCAGCGAAAACAGCCGAACGAAGGTGTAGTGCAGCGGATGAAGGTTAAGCATAGCAAAGATGTCATCAAACCGCAGGACGATCGTACCCCCGACGGCGCTATCCACAAAGCCCTTGCCCTCTGGCACCTTGGCCACGAAAACCGGGTATGCCACATCATTCTCTCTGAGACGCCGCTTCTCCAAAGAAAGAACACTGTCATGGAGACTCCGCATAGCACCGGTTGCAGCATTGAGCATATTTGTCGGTAGCATCGGCCTACCCGCCACATGCACCCTCCTCGAGATATCCTTAGGTGAAGGTGGCCCGTCCTGAGCACGGATCGTACTCGATGCCGGCTGGCTCGCACTGGCGCCCTTGTTAGTCTTTCGTTTCTGTCCCTTCTTCCTGATCTGCTATAATGGGATTGAGTTCTGCTCACAGACCGCCTTCTTGAGCGTGTTGGGGCTGATAATATTTGGCACCTCAGCTATCTGAGGCTCAGTGAAGGCGGCAGCTGGAGGCGTCTCCTGAGAACTGAACGCCAGACGACGCCTGTTGCAATTGGGTTTCTCCGTCGTACCAGCTAGATCGCGGTCGTCTTTTTCAGGGTTGGGTTCTTGAGAAGGAGGCCCGCAGAACTCGTCACCGTACCCATGTTCGGCAAAGTACTTATCGATGTTGGAAAATGTACCGCCGTCGTTGTCGTCCGGATCCTGTGCCATATGCATGTCCGGATCCTGTGCCATAGGGATGTCCGGTAGTGTTGCGGCGTTCTTGCCATGGCTTGGCGCTGGCACGACTGGCGGTCTTGTCTGTGGGGTGGTGTCCCCCGCTCCCAAACGAATCTGGCTCTTCGGCCAAAGCAGGGGCCAGCTTACACAGACGCTGAGGGTCATCACATCATCTTCGTCGGCCCCAGCGGGTCGAATCGGAGGTAACAACTCATCGCAGCCTGGCAACACCCGAACCAGTTCAACCCTATACAAGGTGGGTGGCATCGGATTACTGTGGAACACGCGGTTGCCCGGTTGAACGATTCTAACCTTGGCGACATCGACCAACTCGCCGCCCACAAAGTGCAGGAGAGTGCAAGGAACATCGGTGGTGCCCTGCGAAAACATGTAGGGCGTCAGGGATGCCCAGTCAAAGGCAAGGAGATGAAGTCATCAGCCGAGAGGCTTAGTTACCGTGATGCCGTCGAGCTCGGCTAATGTCGAGGCACCGCCAACGGCGGGCGTGCGCGTGCAACTGACGGAGGGGCCGCTTGCTGGCGAGGTGCTGGCCGGCGTACACCCGGGTGCATTAAGGTCCAATGCCCGTGCCGACGCCGGAGACACGAATACCGCCTCCGCCGGAGACACCAATGGCGCCGCCTGCGCATTGTGCGAGTTGCTGGCCGTGAAGCTGGGAACCGGGCGAGGCCCCTGTTGGTCGCCCGCAATCCACGTCGTCAGCCCCTGAATCAAGGTAGGCACAATGGCGGTGAGCGTCGTTCCCAGTTGTTGTTGCACCTTCTCTTGGACAATCTCCGGAATCCGCGCCACTTGTGCCTTGAGTTCTTGAACCTCGCGCGACTGGCTTTCCGAGCTGGTCTTTTTCTCCTTTCGCCCACCAGCGGTATAGTATGACGACCATTTTGTGGACAAGCCTTTGCCGGCCACATGACCAGCTGACGACGGCTTACTGAGCTTATCCTTGTTTTTCATTACGTTCAACGCCCTATTTAAAGGGGTGTCAAAAGGGGAGCTCTGAGACGACCCCGCGCTACTGCTTTCAGCCTCCTGTGGAAGGAATGTGAACCATTTAGAAATTTGGCTTCATTAATTAGAATGCAACCATATGGAGCTAATTACGCGAGGGTGTATTCCTTACCAGAACAAGCTCAAGCGCCCTGGTCTTCGGGTCCGTGGTAAGCTCCTTTGTTACCGGGTCCTCCTTGTACCGGGCCCTGACAAAGTTCCTGGTCTGCTTGTCACGTAATTTCTCGAAGCGGGGCAGTAGGCCTTGCTCGGCACACTCCGCGTCCTCCTTGTCCCATATAGGCTCCGCCACTCTGTTACCGCCGGGACCGAGTTGGTGGACCCCTAAGTTCAACTCCCGCATTTCTTTCCCCCACTGTCTTGATTCGGAGGTTGCGCTTCTCTCGCACTTGATCTTGAACTCCTTGTAGTCATCTTCGCTCATCAAAGGATATTTCGCCTTGATCTTCTCATAACTATCACCTTTTTCAATCATTGCCTTCACCGTGCTTCTCCATGTAGACAGGGCCGTGCTCATCCTCGTGAGGGCGGCACTGTTCACTTTATTCCCTGAGAGGCGTGTGTTTGCAAACTCAGCGGGGAACTTGTATCGTTCGTGCAGCTTCGTGAAGAGGAGGCTATGCAAATTCGCTCGGTCCTTATGCCTTAGGTTCTCGGTGTTGATCGAGACGGTGCTCCGGAGAATGCACCCGAGCTGAACCGAGTACCCCTTGACTACATGTTTGGGCACCGTTGGATGCCCGTCAGAGTTCACTTCAGTAAATTCCTCCTTGACGGTGCCGAGCACGTTCGGGCGCCGGTCCTTCCGTTGCCTCTTCGGTTGGCTGCCATCTGTGCGTGCACCGCCATCATCAGTGGTGGCATCCTCGGCGGCACCATCAGTGGTGTCATCCCTGACGCCACTAGGGGTTGTGTAGTCAGGATCGGTGTCTTCCGCGGCGGCATCCTCATAGCGGTGAGGTTCTTCCTCCATCTCCTGGGATAGCTCCCAGAATTGCTTGCCGCCCGAACCGCCGGCCTCATCGTTGTGGGCCATGTTTCTCTCTAAATAGGAAAAAAGTTTGGTCAAAAAGTTGGTTATTGTCAAGGAACAAGATCATGGTCTCATCATTTAGGGTTTGTCGACACCGAGGCATCCTAAAAGCTAAGCTTTTATCATTTAGGGTTTGTCAACGCCGAGGCACCCTAAAAGCCTAAGCGTACATCATTTAGGTTCTCATCGACACCGAGGCACCCTAAAAGCTGAGCTGGGAAGGAGAATTCTAAGTTGGGCCTAATCACTTGGCTCTATTGCCACCTATGGTTTAATGCAGCAAGAATAAAGGGGCAGTTGATCCTACTTAATTAAGTACTAAGATACCCCGGCCCATGCATTAGTCGCAAGTACCCCATATGTCCTATTTTTAGCAAAGTCATGCTAAAATTCACAGAAAATTTCAGCATGACCTTTGCTGAAAATAGGACATATGGAGTACCCGAATTTGCCGGAACGGATGTTAATCGACATTCCGGCAAACTCAAGGGCCTCTCGGGGTACAGCAGCAGCATCACAAGTCCTAGATTATGATGATACAACAGCAAGTTGAAAAAGCTGAAGTTCTCAGCATGAAGAATCACACAACACAGCACCTACATTATGATGATACATTTGGAGATTGCACATACAGTTTTCACATAAGCATAATTGTTCTGGAGATTGCACATACAGTTTTTGACAGCACATCACCTATGACAGCACATACAGTTTTTCACATTTGGAGATTGCACATACAGTTTTCACATAAGCATGAAGAATCACACAACACAGCACCTATGGCAGTTTTCACATACATGAAGTTCTCAGCATAAGCATAATTGTTCTGGAGATTGCACATACAGTTTTTGACAGCAAAAATTCAGAAAATGCATTTTTGCCAGTAACACAAAAAACAAACACCATCAAAAAATTTGGGTACATATTTGGGTACCTCTATACAATTTGGGTACCTCTATACAAGGTGGTGTATACAAGGTGGTACATTTTTGGGTACACAGAAAACAAATACAATTTGGGTACATAAGTGTTATACATTTATCTGAATAGTATACAAGGTGGTGTAGATCTCTAAGGAGCTGCATTAAAAGGGAAGGGCATGCGGCAAGATGCCATCAAGCTCCCAGCAGCAATGGTCACAAGTGACAGGAGCTGTGCCTGCCACTAGAATGAGCACTTTTAATATTTTTTTCTTCTTCTTTTTTTGAGATAGAAGCACTTTCAGGAAGTATTCGTGTTAGGAAACATTAATAAGTATCTAAGTGTTTTCAGTTCATTTTATACAAAAGACAAACAACAGCCCATTTCTTTTGCACCGGAAGAAAATGCTCATACTATGTGATAAGCTTTAGAAAATGGAGTACTTACAGCAACTGTGTAGGCAATCAATCCAGGCTTCTCCTGGTGATCCAAAGCAACAAAGAATAGAAGAAAAGCACCAATATACCAGGGAATTGCAGCCAAGAAGAAACCTAGTAAGAACCTTCAAAACAAAAACACGCCTCCATACATCAAGCCCTAGTTATCTTATGCCAGTAAATATAAAATAAACAAACTTAATAGGTGGTTTATTTTTACTCTGCTCTCACCCTTCCTATTGCGTAGTTACTGTGTTCCCAATGTCAGTGAATTTGCAGTCTTCAAAGATCAGAAAGTTGTGCTCTTCAGCAATCTTCAGAAAACAATTTAAGAATCATCAAATAAAAAACAAGCAATATAACAGTAGTTCTTGTGCTCATCCAGTAGCAACATCTTTCATACATGATCAGTAGTCATGTACCAAATTTTTATATAACCTGAATTTGCAAATCACCAAGAGCTCTACTAGTTTCAGACTAGATTTGCAGAAACTAGCTGCCTTAAGATTGATAACAACATAACCCACTAGCTGCCTTAAGCATCTCATCAAAAAAATAACAGGAGGGGATCCCTAACTACAAGTATGCTGATAACTAAAATCAAGCAGAAAACCTTGGATGGCTGCGGCGGCGGTTGCAGTCTGGCGGCAGGTGG